>NW_014577832.1:79212-80697 GCF_000485595.1 Priapulus caudatus
GTGTGTGTGTGTGTGTGTGTGTGTGTGTGTGTGTGTGTGTGTGTGTGTGTGTGTGTGTGTGTGTGCGCGCTAGATGGCTGCAAAAATACCGCATTGCGATTCGTGCAGAACATGTCACGTGACATAAAACTTAATACTAATGTTGCCCGCTGGGCGGTTCTGCCACCTAGTATAAACCCGGTTTAATTTCTCGTCATCAATGGCTGAAAGGATCTCTTTCGTCCGCATTTCGAATTTCCCTTTCAAACCTCGTAATTATACGTTTATGTACGGCAGGAGCAAATGTGTTTACGCAAAAGGAGGTCGCAGATGCCAACTACGATGGCAGAAGGATATTTCAAGCGGCAGCGGAGAATGGCATACCTGATTTAATAAAACGAACGGCTCAGAACACGTAGGACGCGATCACCAATTCTGTGTTCGTGCTACGTCCTTTCTACAATGAAGCGTGCCACATAATTACAAGAGGGAATTTTCGAAGACACAGAACTGTGCAATTCTTCGCGAATCTTATTAAATTGTACTCAAAAATAAACAATGATGACGGCAGCAGTAATTATGACAGCAGCAGTGTTTGATGCATTATCATACCCAGCAGGAATTAACGCTGCTGCGATTGCTCTGTCTGTCGAAGCAGCTTCTGCCTATTAAATGTTTTCCCAAAGGAACTGGCATTCCCGAGTAATATTTGTAGCGGTGCAAATAATGATGGTTCGACAGCTGCATTGCTTACAAAATATCATTTAACGTTTGGTGTACTGCATACGCTGTATATTTCGCGGTGGTTTAATTTTCGCGAATTTCGCAAACGCATGCCCGACTGCGAAAATAACTACACGCAAATACGAATAATTCATAATTCACCGACTGCGAAATGAACCACTCGCGAAATTGACCGTCAAATCTGAATTCGCGAAAAATTCTGTACGCGAAAAATATGGCGTATATAGTAATTCACCTGGGCGAACTCTTGTCTAAACTTTAATTGGTGTTCTGTAAACATTAATTTTAATGCAAAAATTGAAATTAAGTACAGCCTTATGGTCCATTCTCACGCTAAGTAATGTGAAACCAATATAATTGTTGATTGCTTACAGTGATTAATTCATTTATTATATTTCGATATAATGTGTAATTGATATATTTAAGATGTAACTGATAACTTCAATTAATTTATAAATGAAGTATATGTTTGTAATGGCGCCACCTAATTTACTATTGTTTAATGAAAAACGCTGATTGTGACTTATGCCAGTTGATTCAGTCAGTTTGGATTTTTCTATTAATTGATTAGCCATCTAACAAAGCAGCTGTTGAATAGTTTGCTCATGCAACATAGAGTTTTTGTTTACCTCAAAAACCAGTGTTACCTTCCACCTTCAGTCTCATGTAGCATCGATTTTCTCAGTAAAAAAAACATGTTTTCTTCGCCACCATGCAATAACTGTACAACATAAATAAATAAATAAATAAATAAATAAATAA
>NW_014577832.1:81563-90926 GCF_000485595.1 Priapulus caudatus
ACACACACACACACACACACACACACATATATATATATATATATATTTGTGTGTGTGTGTGTGTGTATGTGTGCGGTGTGTATGTATACACATGTGTACGCACGCACGCACACGCGCACGCACACACAGGGAACGAAATGTCTCCCCAATTACGTGCACAACGGCATACGCTATATGTACGCGAGCGTTCGGTTTATTATTTCTGAAGTGCCTGCAAACTGTGAGTATATCGGTCTTAAACTAACATTTAGAATTCACGTCTTGTTCTCAAGTGGGCACTTCTACGGGACTGTGAGCCCGAGCTCGCCTCACAATACAAGCACAAGGGCCGTTACGGCGGCTTTTTCCACAGTTACTATTCAGTTTTCGACGAGCATTAAACTGCCGGCCGTTTCTTTATTAGCCGTGCTTTTCTATTGAATATTCTGAAGCGTATGAGGTTGACGCTGCTTTGTGTCAAGAACGCGTAGCGTGTCGTAGGCGTTCTCACTCACAGTTACGTGGGTTTCACGCCTTGATTTCATTATTCCGCTGTATATGCGAGCGTACGTCGCTTGGCTGAGCGGCCAACACGCACACACGCACGCGCACGCACACACCCACACACAGACATGTACACACATGGACACGCACACACACACACACACACACACACACACACACACACACACACACACACACACACACACACACATATATATATATATATATACATGCACGAACGCACGCACGAATGCACGCACATGAGCATACCCGCACATCCCCTCGCCGGTCGCGGATCAAATATCTTTCACTATACGTCGAAAAATATTTGAAGGAGAAATCGTTTATTTTACACGCTGCGAAATCAAAGTTAAGATGCCATGCGTGATCTTCATTCCATACGCGCTGACGCATTTTAATTTGAATGCGGTGGTATTTTAGAAAGAATGAATTTATTTTAAATGGTTTTTAAACCGAATTTTATTTGTGTTCACTAGGAAGCAAAAACGTGCTTGCACATAAAGTTTCGCCATAATCTGGAGTCGATGTCATTGAAACTGAAGTGGGTTTATTGCAGCTGTGCTGTCTTACTAACCGTGGCCCATATTACACGTATAAATCATAATATGGGGTAGATCTGATATGCTAGCGCTGTACCCTGCAGCGATCTATATAACATGAGGCTTGTGTAAGCGTACACTTCACTGTCATTTTCAGCTCGAAGACGAACGATATGGATGTACAGGTTTATTCAAATAATAAAAAGTGAGAATGCACAAAATAAACTATATAATCTTGCTGAATTGTGTAATGTACATTTAGGACGAGAATAGACGGACTCGAAACGTGCGAGTGTGCGTGCGTGCACGCGTGTGCGTGTGTGGGTGTGCGCGCGTGTGTGTTCGCGTAACAGGAACATTTATGTACATGCGTAAATGTGTGTGGCCGCGTTTTTGTGTTTGTGTGTGCGCATACGTGATGTACAGTCCGCATCGACGCACAGCACGCACGCACGCACGCACGCACGCACGCACAGCCCGACAGCACACGCACATCACGCGCGTGCACGCGCGCGCCCGTATACACGCACACGCTGCACGCGCCGTTTAAGCTAGCACCCCGCCACGCCAGCACGCCGCGCCCGCGTCTCTATACCGACTTCCAAATCCCGGTGCTGGACATTATATTCGCTCGAGATTATACCATACACGCCACGCGTCCGGATTTCCTAGCTATTTTGATCGCACAATAATTCGGCGAAAACGAGCGCTTTGGGGCTCGATATTGTCAGGTAATGGCCACAATATGCGACTTAATACTTGCAATTACCCGCTAGCCATTGTCTATACACAATGTCGCCAAGTGATCGAGTATGATTCAATGCCTCGAGGTGTTTTATGGTGGGAGGAAAGAGACACTCGAGGTATATATGTGTGTGGGTGGGGGTGCGGCGGTTATGGCACAGCTGAAGTGGGTGCTGAGGAACCGGCGGCAAAATAACGTTGTCGTTGTAAAAACGACGAATATTTGAATGCAAATAGGTTTTATGTCCGATCGGTGTCCCCACTCGATGTTGTCACGCACGCTTACTGTCGCACTGTCTCCTTCCCGCACCACTTGTCTCTATGGTTGACTTAATAGCGCACTCGTTTTTAAACGCACACCGCTATTACGTCTAAATTATCATCAAAGGCTTTGTAATATTATACTGAGCGTGTACATTGTTTTGCTAATAAATGCGCGCCGTAAAATGTAAATCGGTAAATGTAATTAGCATTGTGTATGTTAATTGACGCTAATCATATTTGTGGGCGTAATTATATTTAGCTCTTAAATAAGCCCCGCATCCTTGACATGCAGAAAATCGCAAATCAGAATAAAAATATAATGCCAACCGCCGCTTTGTTTTGCCTATACGTTGTGTGATGCATCCGTGTTTGTGGTGAATGCTATTCATGCTCTGTTCCCTTATATATATATATGGGGATCGAGGAATTAGACACAACTGTTTATTACATAAGAAAGGTTCGTTCATTTTATTTAATCGTATAGCTTAGCGCGTGTATGGCCTGTGAACGCGCATGCGCACTCGTCTGCGGTGACGTAACTAAAACGTGTATATTTTGTGTAAATCGTTTGCGGATTGCAATTAATAGCGAGTATAAACAAATATATACAAGTCCAGAGAAAAGATATCACGTTACAATAACCAACTGAGTTTATTTCACGTATATAGAGACTTTTTGATTACAGGGAATGAATGATTTATACCCAAGCAGGAGATTTTATAACCGCTATATAATAATACCGTAATCCAAATCCTACAGTCCACGTTTGAGTCGGTATCTGATTTCATTCTATTATAAATACGTAAAACATCAATGGAGGCAGAATAATATGGGCAACAAAGGCTACATTTTTACAACATATTACATCATTATTTACACGACTGTACAAGACTCTGACGTGCAGCGTTTAAACACAAAAATTGTCTCAGCAAACGCGAAGTACACACACACACACACGCGCGCGCGCGCACACGCACGCACGCGTTCTCGATGTACGCACGCGCGCTTGCTCTACGCACACGCACGCACGCGCGCACGCACGCACGCGCGCGCGCGCTTGCTCTACGCACACGCGCGCTCGCACGCACGCATGCACGCATGCACGCGCGGCCTCGCTCTACGAACACACTCGCGCGCGCGGGCATCGAACGCCGCGTCCGTTCATCGTACAGCGCACTATATGTAAGCAATACCCGCAGGTTAACGACGTGCTACTCATGGGAGCGAGAGAAGGAGAGATCGAGTCTATGTAGCTCCACGTTAACTCCGAACAGGCGCGAGCGAGCTCTCCCCTCGCACGGACGCATTCGTGCGCACACCGCGAACCGTCGCTAATTTTGATTTAACAGTGGATTTTTATTTTGCTGTATATATACACGAGTGAGTGAGTGAGTGAGTACGCGAGCGCACACGAGCGCTGCACGGCTGCACCGCGGCGGATCGCTGTGTGGCGTGTTCGCACGCATGCATGCCCACGCCATGGAGATAGCGCAGCGCTAGAAACAAACACGTAACCGCAGCTCGCCGCACAGGTATCACGCTGTCGGTCCCTAACTACACACAGTGTGTCGCTCACACTGAGCCCCACGACGATTTTGATTCGTATAACGGTGAAATCCAACATGTACAATATTTACATCCTATAATATAACACTTTCTCTCTGCTGCTGCCACAGTCGTCCGTCCACACGCTGACGGCAAACTTAAGTGGTTTCTAATTTTCTCACCTAATATGTATACTCGAAGAAATAAAATACACGATAATTATTATCATAATTATTATTATTATATATAATTATTATTTTTTACGACATATATATACAGGAATTCTTTTGATTTTATTACTGGAAACAATATCGAGAGACAGCGCCTGACCGCGGAACCATCAGGCCGTAACGCAGGTCGGTGCATTCGGGAACGGTTGTCATGGAGATGACACCTTTTATTTATATATACAAACGTACGCGGTAAACCCTGTTCATATGTCCAAGGGACTGCTAAGACCTTCGCTATTTATAACGACTTTCATTCAACACTTTTTCTTTCCATCGCACAGACCGCTATATGGATATACACGACCATCGGCCAATGCGACGCTCCTAACGCAAATCCAAATCAAATGCCGTAATCATTTCCTCGCGGGATATCCGCTCGACAATTTTCGAATATTTCATCGAATATTTCGAATATATATAACATTCGCGATAGCAGGGGAGGGCTTACTCGTGGCAATAACGTCCATGACGTCTCCATGTCGAGGCATATTCTGGTTGTTATTACGTCGGTGCACACGTATGGGCGAACGTCCTTCGCACCTATACGATGACGTTACGTGTTTATGCTAATAATAAAAATTTCATTAACCCCTTGCGATATGAATCGCTGACGTCACGGACGCATCCGAAGTCGAGTGGTGACGCACTATATATATATATATATAGAGAGAGAGAGAGAGGAGGGAGGGGAGGAGGGAGAGAGACAGAGGAGAGAGAAAGCGCGCACGAGAGAGAGAGAGGATGAGGGAGAGGAACAGAGAGAGAGAGGGGGCGTCGGCAAAGGATGAAACAGAAGAGAAGAGACGACACGGCCAAGCAATGTGGGTGCCTATCTTCCCGCCCTCCCGTCCGTCCGCCCTCCCGTCCGTCCGTCCTCCCTCCCTCCCTCCCGCCTTCACACTCTTCTCGCTCCAGACGCTCTGATTGGTCTCTAGCTTCTTCGTCAGTTAACTTCTTATTGTTCGCTGTCTCGCGTATATTGATCCCGAGCGATAACTATCTTTCTTCTCGTTCGTGCGCTTTTTACATCTACAATACCGCCGGCTCGAGCGCGCGAGCGTACGTACCTCAACTGCACAATTTAATGACGCAAATGAAGCGGCATTCAGTGCATCGGGGATAATTAGCGAAGCTTCAGTGAGAAATATTACGCGAAATGGGTTTAATACGGTGGAAATATCTCGCCTCATCGTCGGTGCCGACAATCGGTGTCCCAACGGGGTTCGATCGAGACAGATCTATGGCTGGGGGAGGGGGAGAGGGTTACGTGCCTACAGCACATAATCACGGCCACTTCTCACGCGAGCGAGAGAGGCTGGGGGTAGTTGCCGCAGCTGCATTTTGAGCAGTAAAAAGATAGTAGCGTAATTTGCGATCGTTGCGGTCCGTAAAAAAGGGAACATCAAATCTTGAAAGGCGTTCACGAGTCGATATGACCGATTAACGCATCGCGCAAAGACTTCATCGCCTTCAACGTAAAAAATGTACGGCGCCCGGGAAATAAGTTAACATAAGCGGGTAGTAGGTGCGTGCGTTCAAGACCCCGATTCTTAACTTTCACACTTGGTTTAATACAAAATAATTTCGGCCATCGAACGGTGCAATATATAGCTTTTCAGTGCGTATACGTCATATC
The DNA here is from genome assembly GCF_000485595.1 of Priapulus caudatus. Lineage (NCBI taxonomy): Eukaryota > Metazoa > Priapulida > Priapulimorpha > Priapulimorphida > Priapulidae > Priapulus > Priapulus caudatus. Next base: position 87,026 of record NW_014577832.1, read on the forward strand.
ATGAACGGGGCATGCGAAACATCGATTTTTTAAGTGTGGATGTTAAAAATATCGCCGCTGCGAGTGCAGTAAAAACATGTAACGTGACCAAACGTGTACACACAAGACATTTTAAGAATATTGACGTTAACGCGGGGTGTTGTCGGCTACCGACGTACGAAGCACAACATAGAGCCGCTCCGAACACGCTGATATACGTATTATAATATATATATGGCGATTTATCGGGCGTGTTTTGTAGCGGCAGTCTTCATGATATAGAGCGGTAGTTTGAGCAAGAGTGGTGTTGCACCACGGATCATGACACACATACACACACACACACACACAGCTCCGTCACACACATGCACGCACTGCACAGCAGAGAGTTAACTGCATTGACCTCCTCGCCCATGAAGCTCAATGAGTTACGCCTTATCCCCTCTGACTTGATGGTAGCGCATATATTATTATTATTACCTACCCCCTCTCTCCCCCTGTCTCTCTCTCTCTCTCTCTCTCTTTCTCTCTTCCTCTTTCTCATTCTCTCTGTCTCTCTCTGTGTCTCTGTCTATGCCTCGATTATTCCGGAGTTTCGTAATTTGGAAGTGCGCACTCGCACCTTTGTGTAGGGGGCCGTTATTGGGCGTGAAATCTAATTTCCCGGAGTCTAATATTTTTTCGACATGATGACAAATTTCGGAATTATTATTATGCGCAATATCGAGCATTTTTCCTTTAGTATTACGAGCAAAAGACGCAGAGCGTTCACCGATGAGAAACTAAGGCACCGTCTTTGGTTTGCGTCGGTCACGTCACACTAAGACCAGCGTCGCGTTAGCTACTATTATACCTATTAATACTGTGCGTGCAATATTGTGGATGGATGGTGGTGTAACATTCCGTTGTGCAGCGGCAGGCCGCCGAGCCCCGTGACGGGCGAGTGTTCGTTGCTCGGCGGCGTCGGCATACCCGCGTGCGTCTGCGACTGACACACGTACCACTCGCTCAGGTTGGTCGTGTGCGAACCGGAAGTGATTGTCGTGTTACCTCCGCTCGTCAGCGATGGCTGCAGCGGCGCCGGATGTGACGTCACGCAGTGCTGACCGCCTGATTGGTGCTGCTGCTGCTGCTGCTGCTGCTGCTGCTGCTGCGGCGGCGGCGGTTGCGGCGAGTTGGGGTTGCTCTCCGTCTGTCCGTCGAAGGAACTGTTCGGCGACTCGGGCGACTTGCCGTGCACCTTCATGTGCTTACGCAGCGAACTCGGGTGCGTGTAGCTCTTGTCGCAGCCCCGAATCTTACAATTGTACGGCTTGTCGCTCGTGTGCACGTGCGAGTGCTTTTTCCGGTCGGAGCTGTTGGCGAAGCGTCGATCACAGCCCTCGTACTCGCACTTAAACGGCTTTTCACCTGCAAGAGAAAAGAAGCCACACGTCGTTAGTTCCTATAAGATTATTATCTCACTGAAACGCGCAATGATGAGCACATATATTCGAATGAGTGGGTACTTTTCCTTTCGTGACGCAATTGCGAGTTCTCGCATGCGATGTTGTCGTGGTTGAAAGGATGGAAGCGCAATAACACAATGTCTAATATATATATATATATATATTCTTGCGTTAGCAGCAACGGACAACGACGTGAAATAGGATTACGTCGTTTGAGAATATTCTTTCTTACTTTAGTTATTAAACATAGTACTTTCTTTCTGTCTCGCTCTTCTTCTTCTCTCTTCTCCTCTCTCTCTCTCTCCTCTCTCTCTATATATATATATATATATAGTATATATATATATATTATATTATATAATATATATATATTGTGTGTGTGGTGTGCGGTGTGTGTGTGTGTGTGTGGTGTGTGTGTGTGTGTGTGGTGTGTGTGTGTGTGTGTGTGTGTGTGTGTGGTGGTGTGTGTGTGTGTGTGTGTGGCGTGCGTGTTTTGTGGTTGTTCGTGTGTGCGCGCGCCGCTTGGCGTGCGTGCGTACGTTGTGCGCGCAGTGTGCGCAGTATTTCGCGTGTACGCGCTCTAGTCTATGCGAGCTATGAACAATTATTATGATACGCCACAAATTTGCTTATTACCGGCTTGCATATTAATATCTCCAGAGTAAATCGAACAGCGTTATGCCAACAGCGTATATCTATATACTATAACCCACAAAACACGCCCGCGATCTGCCATGCAGCTCAAACGCTGGTTGGCCCGCAATCGATACTAATGGATGCTAATTACAGCAAATACGCCAATCGAAATGTTAAGTAGCATTCAAGCCACGCTCGTCCGATATGCCCCCCATTATGCTACGGTCCACGGAAGAGAAACTCGGAGCGAAATGCGTCCACGGACACAACGTGCGCATACAGTCAGCGCTGTGTATAGTAGATACAGCTAAACTGCGCTGTGCAGGACGTTATGCGAATCACGCCCACGCCCCCATCCGTATCTGTGCTCAGTAACTTGATTACGCTTCACACTGCTGGCTAAAATTTCCGTTTAACTTCGGCAAGTGCGTCTAATAGGCGCCATAAAGTCATAAAGCGATCACTTTTTTCGCGCTCGCTGGTTCATGGACAGAGAATGAGGGGCGAGAAAAGAGAGAGGGGGAGGGGGGAAAAGAGAGAGAGCGAGAGAGAGAAAGAGAGTGAGAGAGAGAAAGGGAGAGAGAATAAGAGAGAAAGAGAGATAGAGAGAATGAAAGAGAGAGAGAGGAATCAGAGAGAGGGGGGAGACAGAGAGAACAGTGAATGAGAGAGAGCGCGAGGAGAGAGTGAGAGGGCGAGAAGAGAGAGAGAGAGCGAGAGAGAGAGAGAGCGTGAGAGGGAGAGGGCTGCGTCTCTCTCGTCACTGACTCGTCACTGGACAACACACGGTGATAGAGCGAGCACACATAAACGTGGCAGCTTAGACACAATCGAGTTATTACGGTCGCGGGCGAGTCAGCAGAAACAACTATTGATCAAAAATGTTGTCGTCTGCGCGCGTTTTTGCATCGGTCGCGGTTGATACACTCTGCGATATAAGTATGGCTATGGTTGTCACGACATAGGTATGATTGCCTCTCGTACAGTCAGTGTTAGCTGACCGCCATGCATATACGCCCGCGCTTTACGGCGTGGCATGGCGTGACACAAAAGCACACGTGCCGAGCGAGCGTGCGTCCGTGTCATGAAATATACGTGATTTCATATGACGGCAGCATCTGTGTGAAGAAGTGGGTAGGTGAGAAAAAGAGGAAGAGAAAGAGGGAGAGAGAGAGAGAGAGAAGAGATGAGAAGACGAGAGGGAGAGAGCAAGAGATAGAGGAGAAAGAGAACACAGGAGAAAGAGACAGACAAGAGAGAGAGAGAGAGAGGGAGAGAGAAAGAGAAAGAGAACACGAGAGAGAGAGAGAGAGTGGGAGAGGGTGAAGAGAGAGAGAGAGAGAGAGAGAGAGAGAGAGAGAGAGAGAGAGAGAGAGAGAGAGGGGAGAGGTGAGAGAGAAAGGAGAGGATCCTAGTATCCAATAGGCAATATGTAGAACGCGGCCGTACTTCTTGCATTATGACTGATAGTACCCCCTCTTGAATATATCATTACCGCATGAGGAAATAGGGCGAGCAAATCATGGTCTGTGGTACGTTAAACGCTTTATTCGCTTAGCGTATGTATTTGAAATCTCTAAAGTTTACCCGTTTTTATAGGAGGTTGCGGAGAGAAGAAATCGCGTTATGTATTCAGGTATGACCTACAAACTGATTTTTCGTTTGATGTGTATTATTGATCTGAAACCAATTGCGCTTCATCGTACGAGTGATCATTACGTTTGACCTGCTTTCGACTCATGTTGATCCTCAACTCGGAATCGAAAACAAACCCGAGCAAATATTTTTTCGCTCACACTACACACCGTTCTTAGGCGATATTTTCTTATATTCTCTCT
>NW_014577832.1:90951-104646 GCF_000485595.1 Priapulus caudatus
ACAACGACGCATGAAATTAGGATTACGTCGTTGAGAATATTCTTTCTTACTTTAGGTTATGTAAACATGAGTACTTTCTTTCTTGTCTCTCGCTACTCTCTCTCTCTCTCTCTCTCTCTCTCTACTCTCCTCTCTCTCTCTATATATATATATATATATATATATATTATATATATATACTATAAATATTATATATATATATCTGTGTGAACGGCGGAAACCCCGAATGTGTGTGCCCATGGATTTGACACCTGTGTGTGTGTGTGGCCCTAACAGGATGTGGTTGTCGTGATGGTGTGTCTGTCCGTGTGTGCTGCTGTGATGTGCTATGTATGTGGTGTGTGGGCCTGGTTTGTGTTTGTGCTGTGTCGCGCGCGCTTGGCCTTCGTTGGTGCGGTACGCTCCGCTGCGCGCTCAGTGTGCAGTATTTTCGCGTGTACGCCTCTAGCGCTAATCGAGCCATGAACAATTATTAATGATACGCCAACAATTCTGCTTATTACCGCTTGGCACATAATATCTCCAGAGTAAGCGAACAGCGTTTATGCCAACAGCGTAATATATATAACTTACACACACAACAACACCGGCCCGCCCGCATCTGCACATGCAAAAGCCTTCAAAACGCTAGGTTGGCCGCAATCGCCATACTAGAATGCATGCTAAATTACAGCAAATACGCCAAATCGAAATGCTATAAAGTACGCATTCAAAGCCACGCTCCCCGATATGCCCCCCATTATGCTACGCGTCACGGGAAGAGAAACTACGGATGCGAATGCCGCTCCACCGCGAACACCAACGTGCGGCATACACGTCAGCAGCTGCTGTATAGCATAGATACAGCTAAACTGGCGCCCTGTGCCAGGCACGCTATGCGATAACGCCCACGCCCCATCCGTCTATCTGCTGCCTCAGCTAACTTGCATTACGCTTCACACTGCATGCCTAAAAGTTCCGTTTAAACTTCGGGCAAAGTGCGTGCTCATAGCCCGCCATAAAGTCAATGAAAGCGATCGGTTTTCGCGCTCGCTGCGTTCATAGCACGAGCAATGATGGCGGGCGAGAGGATGAGAAAGGGGAGAGGGTCGCAGAAAAGTAGAGAGAGCTGAAGAGAGCAGGACAAGCAGAGTGAGCAAGGGAAAGGCGGAGAAGAATTAAGAGAGAAAGCAGAGCATAGACGAGCCAATGAAAGAGAAGAAGAGAGAGAGCAATCACGCAGAAGAGGAAGAGGGAGAGAACAGACGAGAACAGTGAATGAGAGGAGATGAGCGCGGAGAGAGACGAGAGAGGCCGAGGAGAGAGAGTATGACTGAGCCTGAAAGAGAGAGAGAGAGACAGCGTGGAAGAGGAGGAGCGCGCTGCGTTCTCTCTCGTCACTGACTCGCTCACTGACAAGGCTACACAGGTGATAGAGCGAGCTTAACATAAAACGTGGCAGCTTAGACACAATCGGATGTTTACGCGTATCGCGGCGATGTCAGCCAGAAACAACACTTATGCATCAAAAAAATGTTGTCTGTCTTGGCGCGCGGTTTTTGCAGACAGGCTTCGCCGTTTGGATACCTCTGCCCGAATATAAGTAGGCTTATGCCGCTTGTGTCACGACATAGCCGTATGATTGCCCTCTCGTACAGTCATGGTTAGCTGACCGCATGCATATACGCCGCGCTTTACCGCGCGTCGGCATGGCGTGAGCACCAAAAGCACACGTGCGAAGCGACGCGTTGCTCGTCGTCATGGCCAAATATACGCTGATTTCAGATGACGGCAGCAATCTGTGTTGGAAGAAGTGGCGTAAGGCTGAGAAAAAGAGAGAAGAGAATAGAGCGCCGCGAGAGCAAAGCCCCAGGACGAGAGAGAGAGAATAGTACGAGGAGGAGAGACAAGAGATAGAACGAGAAACGAGAACGACAGCGAGAAAGCAGACAGACAAGAGAGCAGACGAGAGAGCGGAGAGCAGAAGAGAAAGCGCAGAACACGAACGCGAGAGAGAGATGAGAGTGGCGAGAGGGGTGAGAGAGAGAGAGAGATGGAGAGAGAGACGAGAGAAGAGGAGAGAGAGAGAAGAGGGTGAGAGAGAAGAGAGCAGGATCCTAGTATACCAATAGGCAAGTAATGTAGAACCGCGGCGCTACTTCTGCATATTGACTGCATAGCTACCCCTCTTGCAATATATATCAATTACCGCATGAGAAATAGGCGAGCAAATCATTGGTCTGTGGTGACGTGAATAACGCATTTATTCGCTTAAGCGTATGCTATTGAAATCTCCTAAAGTTTACCCGTTTTTATACGAGGTTGCCGCGAGAGGAAGAAATCGTCGTTATGTATTCAGGTTATGACCTACAAACTGATTTCGGTTGATGTGTATTATGATCTGCAAACACAATTTGCGCCTTCATTCGTACGAGTGATCATTACGTTGACCTGCACTTTTCGACTCATGTTAGATCCTCAACTGCGGGAAATCGGAAAACAAAACCGGAGCAAATATTTTTTCGCTCACACTACACAACCTTCTTAGCGCGATATTTTCTGTATATATACCTCGGTAGCAATTATTATAGATTATACTATATATATATATTATAAAGTATGGGATTATTAGCATTAAGATGATCAAATCGACGTCCATTCGACAGCTAAGTAACACCGCATGTTATCACCCAAGTCTCTAGACGCCTTTTTAATTTAAGCTTTCGCTACACTTCAGAACTTCACCAAGCAATGTTTCATCAGCGATCATAACAACAGTTTAATAGTAACAAAGGAAACATACTAATAATATACGTAAACATTTATACATTGCTATACTAATAATACATGTATGCAATTCTATACATATATCAATAATACATGTATTAACATTAATACATATATACGTAAACATACAAGCTATAACATTTATACATATATACTAAATAATAACAAGTATACATTTAGTACATGTATACTAATAATACATGTATAACATTTAGTATCAATATACTAATAATACATGGGTAGTACATTCATACATATATACTAATAATACAAGTATACATTGTATACATAATACTAACTAATACATGCTATTAATGATATACATATATACTACCATAAATATAACGTCTAAACATTTATCACATTGCTATCACTAATAATATACGTAAATCATTTATACATTTGCTATACTAATAATATACGTAAACACATTTATACATTCGGCTTATACTAATTGAATACACGTATACATTTATACATTGTATTACTAATAATACAAGTATACATTGTATACATATATACTACATAATAAAGTATACATTTATACATATATTACTAATAATACATGTATACATTTATACATATATACTAATAATACAATCTATACATGCTATGACAACTATTACAACTAATACAAGTAGTACATTACAACATCATATTACGTAATAATACATGTTATACATATGTATACATATCTACTAATAAGTACATGCTATAGATGTGAGTATTAGCTCCTGATCATAAACAACTGCGTGACGCTAAGCTGCGCTAGCTTGATAATATATATATAATATATATATATATAATATATATAATATAATATATATATATAGGCTATACGACTATATATTACTACGTTATACGCTACTGCAATTATTTACATTTTTACGAATATTTTATTATGTAAAGACTTCAGCCGATACACTACGGCCCTTCGTAATAAGATTCCATTGATTAGTATCGATTGGAAATTCATCGATGATAATCGTCGAGATTGAACAGGGTATTTCATTATCATGGCAGCAGACGAACATACGTTGTTATATGCTTACAGAGCATGGCCAAACGCTACTTTTTTGTTCGGTCCGCCTTGCTTATGGCATAATAACCGAGGATTGTGTAATACGATACCGCTAAACCTATCGATAACGCGCCGTACACACATACACACACACACCCCCGCCCACAGCACAACACACACACGACGCACACACGACAACTATTTCACACAGCACTACACACACACACACACACAACACACACAGCACACAACACACACACAGCGCGGCGCGCGCCACGCACACACACACACGCGCGCACACCCCCACACACACAGGGCACACACACACAACACACACACACACACGCACACACACACATGTATTTTTTGTGGTTTCGCAGTGTAAAAACCGCCGCGGACTAGCTAAACACATGGGACGGCCGCGGCGGGGATGAGCGGTACAGCGCGCGGGATCGGTGATGCCGCCTCCGCGCGCCGCCGCCGCCGCCCGCCTGCCTCGCCAGCAACGCCCCAGCTACAAACTACAGTACGCACGCGTTACTACTTCTCCGGACGCCCGACGCCGACGCCTCGCGTCAGCCTCCGCGCTAAAACTACATGTAACGCACGGCGCTTACTACTCCTCCGGACGCCATCGCTCGACGACGACGGCCGACAAAGAGCGCCGAGGGCAAGCAGAGACGTCCCGGCGCTGTGATTAGATACTAGCTTCACCGCCATCGCTGGCGACATTATGCCAACAGATCGGTGCAGGTTTACGCGACCGCATATACGTCTTTATTCACGCTCTCCGCGGCAGATGCATTCACTTAAGATGACAGACGACGACGACGCATGTCGACAACTCGGCGTGTGCAATACCGCGAGCGCAAGCGTGACTGCCATGCGGGTATCCGCCAGCAGATAGGTATTAGGCTATAGGGCAACAGACACTGCGCCCTCATGCGCAAATCCGTTTGCTATTTGTTTCGCTTTAGTTTCTCGACGTCGTCGTCTGGCTTCGTTCGTCGTCCCGTGCTGTTTGGTGTTTGTGACGCCTGGCAGTTGTCGCGCACGTGCACTTTGTCGATATTCGCTTCGGGCGGTTGGCGTACGCGTAGGGCAATCGATCTCCCTCCACCACACCCCTGGCCCACCCACACCCCCCTCCCACCACACTCCCACACCCCTCCACCACACACCTCCACCACCCTCCCCACACCTCCAGCCACCCTTCCACCACACCTTCCCACCACCTCCCACACACCTTCCACACACCTGTCCACACCTTACCATCCACCTCTCTAAGCATACCTCGCCCCTCGCCGCCCTTCCTACCGGCCGCCCGCCTCTCCTTATCTCCCGCCCCTCCTCCTCCCAACTCCGCCTCCTCCACCCCTACTCCCGCCTTTCCCCCTCCAATCGCCCTGTTGACATTTCCTACATAATTTAAACCACGACAATGCCACACCTTATTTCTCAAACGTCACAGGGCATATTAATAAAGAGAAGAAATAAATAATATATATAATATATATATATATATATATATACAGTTATATATATATTATATATATCATATATATAATGTACGCATTTATCTGGATTTTCGCTCGATTGCTTGTCCAACCGTACACGTTACGTGTAATACAAAGGACATGACCTCCTTAAAAATTAATCGTGTCATGCCATTTGATTAAAATACGATTATTACTTTGCTACTTATTATTTATATCATGAATCTCTATGCAAAACATTTCATGCATGGCCGCTTTTAGAGATTCGCGGCTAATGTAATACATCACAATAATATACAGCATCTATACTTGATTACCTGAAGGACGGGCACGACATGCTTAGTTCACAAGTCACGTCAAAGGAATGATCTAATCGAAATTAAAATCTAAGTCTTAATTGTTTTAATCAGTAATACTCATGGGAATTTAAAAACAAATCGTAAAACGGCCGCCCCTCGATACTTTGTGAGAAACATAAGCCCAACATAAGGAATACTCCACGGGACATACTAAAATTACAGTAAATAAAACCACATGCATAAAATCAGGCCACGGATTGATTGTCAATATCTAAATTAACTACATTAAACACGTGGGACTGTAAGACTATCTATCAAGTGACATATCTACATTAAATATCTACAGGCCTATCGTCAGATAACGATTGAAGAGTAAAGGACCGTATATGAGTGCCCTTAAGATCCATTATAGTATAAGACCAACAACTCCGCTTTGGTCTGCCTTAGCAGTGGGGCAAAAAATATAAATTGTGATATTGTCGCGCTGATTAGTCATAGTATAGATACGCCGCTGTGTTTGAATCCTCTGTGCTGATCCTCTCTCTCTCTCTCTCTTCTCTTCTTCTCCTCTCTCTCTCTCTCTCTCTCTCGTCTCTCCCCCCCCTCTATCTCATTCTATCTCTATCTCTCTATCTCTATCTCTCTCTCTATCTCTATCTTCTCTCTCGCTCTCCTCTCCTCTCCTCTCCTCTCGCCTTTCTCTCTCCTCTCTCTACTCTCTCTCTCCTCTCTCTCTCTCTCTCTCTCTACTTTCTACTCTCCGCCCCCCTATGCTCTCTCCCCTCTCTCTTCGTCTCTTCTCTATCTCTAGTCTCTTCTCTCTATATCGATCTTATCTCCCCTTTCCTCCTTTCCCCTTGCTCTTTCTCTCTCTCTCTACTCACTCTCTCGCACTCTCTCTCTCTCTCTCTTCTCTCTCTCTCTCTGCTCTCGTGTCTCGCTACGACATCATAGGACGCCGGTTGTGCCGGGTACGCTATCGGATTCTAACACACTATGTCTTTGTGCCGTGCCACTCTGTTTGTCATTAACTGCCATAATGCGCCTGCCTTACCGTATTGAATCGGATGTTAAGTGGCCTCAGCGGCAGCAGCTAATTTACTTAGCAATAATCCGGCTACTTAATCTCTGTGCATTATAATGCAGCATGATATTGGATATCTATTCGAATCAATACGGGAAAGGTTAATTGCAAATACACATTCACGCAACGCACGTATACTGTATGACGATAGAATCGCCAAGTATTGATATATACAGATTTAGGGAATTTTTAGCTGGAAATGTGTGGAAACAGGTGGATATAATATGCGCAGTTGATATGTGTTTAGCATAGGAACGTGTTCATATTGCAAAACTACTAGCTTAGACTGTTTGTACACAAGTAGGATGTAGCATACATGTTCCGTGCGCGGTTACTTGCGTTTACACACATACAGACACCCACACGCACCCACAACACAAACACAAAACACACACACACAACACACAACACACATACACACACACACACCACACACACACACACACACAGATACACACAACACAGTTACACACGACACAGCTACACACAACACAGTTACACACGACACAGTTACACACGACACACGACACAGTTACACACAACACACACAGACACACACACACACACACACACACACACACACATACATACACATATACACGCAATTTATATAGATATATATATATAGATATATATACCCTGCTTCCATGTGCGTCTAAACACTACAGTAGTAGTAGTAGTAGTAGTAGTAGCAGCAGTAGCAGTAGCAGTAGCAGTAGCAGTAGCAGTAGCAGTAGTAGTAGCAGTAGCAGTAGTAAGGATTATGTTCATGTGTGCGTGCATGCGTGACTGTGTGCCCGGATGGATGACCATACTCGACATGCATTCCGTCAGTGATTTCGTGTTTGTTATTATGACCCGCCTAGAGCTTGACACGATGAGATTCTGCAAACACAAATCCTGTCATGTCGGAGTTTATATGTATACATCTGTTGGACATTTACCCATCCCAAGCCCACAGAGTGTGAGACCGCGTATGCCGCCACAAAAAATATTTTGACTGTGCGTACAGCGTGTGCATGCAACACGCATGCAAGCCGGTGCGTAGGAGCGCCATACTTCCGATATGTAGAGACAAGATGGCGGAGGATTCGTGGATAGATATCTTATGCAAATTTACAAACAATTGCGGAGAAAATGCCGTTGCGCTACTGACAAGAAAGGGTTTCTATCCGCGAAAGAAGAACTGCTCAACGAACACGAACGAAATTTCACTTGCCGTTCGGAACAGTTTTCCTTTCTTTCTTGTTTGTACAAACGCGTTCACGTTTTCGTTCGCGCTTTCGAACCAGCTTTTTAAACCGCAGACGCTAAATTCTCGCGGCGTATTGAACGTGAATCTCATTCATTCAGTTCTCGTTTCAGGCTTTCAGCTGCGCAATCATGTAAACCCCTGCGATCGCACTAAGCCGAACGCGCGCGCACGCGTGGCATTCTAGTTTGGCTAGCGCGTAATCACGCCGTCGCGTTACGTTTCCTAATCATCGCTCGCTGCGGCGATGTAAGAGCATGCATGTCTGCCCACGTCTGCAAGAAATTCCGCGCCACCACAGCTGGGCAATGGTCGCGCATCGGCTTCCGTCTCTAGCTGGCGCGCTAATCCTAAGATGCGAACAGGGATTCTGTCACCTCGTTCCAGATGCATCGGAGAGAAATTAGGGCCGGTTCGCGGGGTCTCGCGCAACTCGCGAAGCGTTTAAATCGAAATCCGGGCCTGCCACGTCAAATTGGTCTTGCCAGCGATTCTGACAACCAAGTGTTACAAGTTAAGCTGCCATCATAAATCCTCGTAGACAGGCGACGATCGCGATGCGCACCGGTCGTGTCCTGCTACGATCCGGGGGTTTGGAGGCAGACTAAGACGGTAGGTAACACCTGAACCTGACGCGGCGATTTCGCCAGCCTTTCACGTCGTTTAACTCGTGCTTTTATGTGCATTTTAGCCACATAAGAACGCCGAACGAAAGCCTGCTCTAGGCACGGCTGTAGTGCACTGTGCAGCATTGTCGCTGGCATGCAACGCCACTCCGCTCTGAATGGGTGCTCAAATGCTTAAGGCCTGCCAGACAAAGGTAAGATTTTGCGCGATCTGTGTTTCGCTGTAAAGAAGTTGTGATTCAGAGAGTGGTTCTTTGTAAGGTTAAGGTTGCCCAAAATAAACTATTTTGCTTTACTCTCGTGCTAGCGTTGTTACGTGGCGATCGAAATAGAATACTAGTATTCGTTGTTACTCGAAAATTAATATTACTTCTAATTTTGCGACTAGCGTAGTTTTTAGAACAGCTTACGTAACAATCGATAAAACATTATTCCGCATGGTAGCAACTGTTTTCATAAATATGTGCACATAGTATATCATAATAATGTACACCGCACTATACAGGTTATCAAGAGCTCATAAATACCTAGAGTGTACAACGGGCAAAACGGGAAAATAGTGTTATTTCACGGCAATATTATTCTACTTTGTAGGGAATATTGTGGATGCGAGGCGACGTGAGGCCTGTGGGAGGAGAAGTTTACGAGCCAATGTCTCAGCCTAGGAGTATCGTATTGACAAGCGGTTGGTCTTGTTTTTGAGAGCAAAGAATTCTGCTTAATGCAATACCATAAAATTACTCTTGCAGGCAAAGTAGAATAATATTGCCGTGAAATAGCACTATTTTTCCGTTTTTCCGTTATACACTCTTGAGGTTATTACATTCCTTACACTCTAATAAAGTAATGGCGTCAATACCAAAATATCCGTGTTGGTCTGTCTCGGGTGCAATATATATATATATATATATAATGTGTGTGTGTGCCTGTTTGTGTTTGTGTGTGTGCGCGCGCTTGCGTGCGTGCGTACGTGTGCGCGCGTGTGCAGTATTTCGCGTGTACGCTCTAGTCTATCGAGCATGAACAATTATTATGATACGCCAACAATTTGCTTATTACCGCTTGCAATTAATATCTCCAGAGTAAATCGAACAGCGTTATGCCAACAGCGTATATATATACTATACACACAAAACACGCCCGCGATCTGCCATGCAGCTCAAACGCTGGTTGGCCGCAATCGATACTAATGGATGCTAAATTACAGCAAATACGCAATCGAAATGTTAAAGTAGCATTCAAAGCCACGCTCCCGATATGCCCCCCATTATGCTACGGTCACGGGAAGAGAAACTCGGAGCGAAATGCGTCCACGGAACACAACGTGCGCATACAGTCAGCGCTGTGTATAGATAGATACAGCTAAACTGCGCTGTGCAGGACGTTATGCGAATAGACGCCCACGCCCCATCCGTATCTGTGCCTCAGTAACTTGATTACGCTTCACACTGATGCTAAAATTTCCGTTTAAACTTCGGCAAGTGCGTCTAATAGGCGCCATAAAGTCATAAAGCGATCGGTTTTCGCGCTCGCTGGTTCATGCACGAGAATGAGGCGGGCGAGAGAGAGAAAGGGGGAGAGGGGGAGAAAGAGAGAGAGCGAGAGAGAGAAAGAGAGTGAGAGAGGGAAAGGGAGAGAGAATAAGAGAGAAAGAGAGATAGAGAGAATGAAAGAGAGAGAGAGAGAATCAGAGAGAGGGGGAGAGACAGAGAGAACAGTGAATGAGAGAGAGCGCGAGAGAGAGAGAGAGCGAGAGAGAGAGAGAGAGCGAGAGAGAGAGAGAGAGAGCGTGAGAGGGAGAGGGCTGCGTTCTCTCTCGTCACTGACTCGTCACTGACAACTACACGGTGATAGAGCGAGCAACATAAACGTGGCAGCTTAGACACAATCGATGTTTACCGTCGCGGCGAGTCAGCAGAAACAACTATTATGATCAAAAAATGTTGTCGTCTTGCGCGCGTTTTTGCATACGGTCGCGGTTGATACCTCTGCGATATAAGTAGGCTATGGTTGTCACGACATAGGTATGATTGCCTCTCGTACAGTCAGTGTTAGCTGACCGCCATGCATATACGCCCGCGCTTTACGGCGTGGCATGGCGTGACACAAAAGCACACGTGCGAGCGAGCGTGCGTCCGTGTCATGGAAATATACGTGATTTCATATGACGGGCAGCAATCTGTGTGAAGAAGTGGGTAGGTGAGAAAAAGAGAGAAGAGAAAGAGGGAGAGAAAGAGAGAGAGAGAGAGAAAGACGAGAGGGAGAGACAAGAGATAGAGAGAAAGAGAACACAGGAGAAAGAGACAGACAAGAGAGAGAGAGAGAGGGAGAGAGAGAAGAGAAGAGACAGAGAGAGAGAGAGAGTAGGAGGAGAGGAGAGAGAGAGAGAGAGAGAGAGAGAGAGAGAGAGAGAGAGAGAGAGAGAGAGGGAGAGGTGAAGAGAAGAGAGAGGATGCCTAGTATACCAATAGGCACATATGTAGGAACGCGCGCCGTACTTCTCGCATTATTGACTGATAGTACCCCTGCTTGAATTATCATTACCGCATGAGGAAAAGGGCGAGCAAATCATGGTCTGTGGGTTACGTAATAAACGCTTTAATTCGTCTTAGCGTATGTATGAAATCTCTAAAGTTCTACCGTTTTATAGAGGTTGCGGAGAGAAGAAAGCGTTATGTATTCAGGTATGACCTACAAACGATTTTTCGTTTGAATGTGGTATTATTGATTCTGAAACCAAGTGCGCTCATCGTACAGAGTGATCATTACGCGTTGGACCTGCATTTCGACTCATGTTGAATCGCTCAACTCGGATATCGAAAAAAACCCGCGCAAATATTTTTTCGCCTCACCCTACACACGTTTCTTAAGGCGATTTATTTTCTTATTATACGTCGAGCATAACGTATAGATTATACATAATATATATATATAATATGGATTTATAGATTATAGATGATCAATCGAGCGACATTGACAGTAAGTAACACGCATGTTTCTCACGCCCAAGTTCTAGACGCCTTAATTAAGCTTCGCTACACTCAGAAACTCACCAGCCAATGTTATCAGGCAAATCATAACAACAGTTAATAGTAACAAGAAACATACTAATAATATACGTAACATTTATACATTGTATACTAATACTACATGAGGCATTTATACATATATACTAATAATTATCATGTATACATTTATACATATATAGCTAATAAACAAGTATACCATTAATAGCATATATACTAAATAATACAAGTCTATCATTTAAGACCTTGTATACTAATAATGCATGTATACTTTATACATAATATACTAATAATACTTTAGAAACATTTATACATATAACTAATTGAATCAAGTTATCAATTTATAGCATAATACTAATTACATGTATACATGTATACATATATACTAATAATATACGTAAACATTTATACCATTGTATACTAATAATATACTAAAACATTTATACATGATAGCTAATAATATGACGTAAACATCATTAACATGTAATACTAATAATACACGTATACATTTATACATTGTATACTAATAATAGCAAGTAATACTTTATACCATATATATCTAATAATATCAAGTATACATTTATACATAATATACTAAAATACATGTATACATTTATACATAGATACTAATAATACAGTATACATGTATACATATATACTAATAATACAAGTATATCATTTACACTAAAGCTTAATTAATACATTATACATGTATACAGTATCTACTAAAACATGATAGATGTCAGTATTAGCTCTTGATCAAACAACTGCCGTGACGTAGCTGCGTGCTATAATATATAGATATATATAATATATTATATATATATATATATATATAATATAATAGGCTATACGCTAATATTACTACGTTATATAAGCGCCGCAATATTTCATAATTACGAATCCACATTAGTATTATGTTAAAGAGACTTCAGCGCTACAACTACGGCCCCTTCCGTTAATTCATTGATTAGTACGATTGAAATCAATCGATGATAATCGTCGATGTGAACAGGTATTTCATTATCATGGCAGCAGACGAATATACGTTGTTATCTACAGAGCCAGCAAACGCGTAGCTTTTTTTTCGTCCGCGCCTTGTTATGGCTAATAACGGCAGGTATTGTTGTTAACGATTCTCGTAACTATTCGATAGCCACACAGATCGCGCGGTACACCCCATACACAGGAACACACACACACACACACCACACACACACACAGTACACACACAACACATACTATCGGCACAGCAACACACAACACACACACACACACACACACACACGCACACACACACGACACACGCGGCGCGCGCGCACGCACAACACACACGCGCGCACACACACACACACACACACACACATCACCCACGGCACACACACACATGTATATTTTTTGTCGCGTGTAAAAACGCCGCGGCTACTAAACATGGCGGCCGGCGGCGGGATGAGCGTACAGCGCGCGGGATCGCGGTGTGCCGTACCGCCTCCGCCGCCGCCCCCGCCGCCGCCGCCGCGCCGCCGGCCGTAGCACGGCCGCCGCTACAACTACAGTACACGGCAGTTACTACCTCGATCGCCCGACGCCGATGCCATCGCCGTCAGCCCGCCGCCGCTAAACTAGCAGTACGCACGGCGTTTACTACTCTCGACGCCGACGCCGACGACGAACGGCGACAAAGAGCGCCCGAGGGAAGCAGACGTCCGCGGCGTGTGATTAATTATAGTTCACCGCATCGTGCGACATATGCCAAAGATCGGTGCAGGTTACCGCCCGCATATAGGTCTTTATTCACGCTCTCCGCGCAATGCATCGACTTAAAGATGACGACTGACGACGACGATGTCGACAAGCTCGGTGCAATATACCGAGCGCAGCGTACGCAATGCGGTAGCGGCAGGTAATGGTCTAGGTATAGGCCAACAGACATGCGCCCTATGCAATCCGTTTTGTGTGTTTCGTTTGAGTTCTCGGACGTCGTCGTCGTGTCGTCCGTCCGCGTTTTGTTTGGTTTTTGACGCACGGCAGGTGCGGCGCACGTGCACGTTGTGGATATTCGCTCGGCGTTGGCGTACGCGAGGGAATCCGATCCGCTCCCACAACATCAGACCATCTCCCCACA
>NW_014577832.1:104671-114734 GCF_000485595.1 Priapulus caudatus
AGTACGCAGATTTAGGGCATTTTCAGCTCGGAATGTGTTTGGAAACACGGCTCAGGTGGATATACATATAGCGCAGTTGATATGTGTTTAGTCAATCGGAACGTGTTCATATTGCAACACTACTCAGCTTTAGACTGTTTTGTACGACAAGTAGGATGTAAGCATACAGTTCTCGTGCGCGTACTTGCGTTTACAAACACATACAGACAGCCCACACGCACCCACACACAAACACAAAACACACACACACCAGAACCACTACACACATACACACCACACACACAGCGGCTCGTTTCACACACACACACAACACTGACACACACCACTCACACACACATACACGATCACAACATAAACATACACACGCTACACCACACACGCACACATCACAACACACACACACTAGACACATACACACACAACACACACACGACCAACACACACCCACACACAACACACATACATAGCACATATAGCATCGCAATTTATATAGATATTATATTAATAGATATACTATAACCCCTGCTTCCATGTGGCGTCTAAACACCTCACAGTTAGTAGTAAGTAGTAGTGAGTAGTTAGCTAATAAGCTGAGTAGTAGTAGCTAAGTAAGTAGTAGTAGTAGTAGTAGTAGCAGTAGTACGTAAGCAGTAGCAGCAGCCAGACAGAGACCAGCAGGCAGTAGCCGCTAAGCAGTAGCAAGTAGCAGTAGCCATGTAGCAGTAGTATAGTAGCACGTAGCAGTAGTAAAGGGATTATGTTCATGTCGGCGTCATAGCGTGACTGTGTGCCCGATGGAATGACTCATACTGCGCATGCATTCCGTCAGTGATTTAGTGTTTGTTATTATGACCGGCGCCTAGGCGTGACACGAATGAGATTCTGGAACACGAAATCCCTGTCATGTCGGAGTTATAATGTATCACATCTGTTTGGATCCATCCTTACCCATCCCAAAGCCCGACCAGAGTGTGAGACCGCGTATGCCGCCACAAAAAAATATTTTGACTGTGCGTACAGCAGTGTGCATGCAAGCAGCGCATTGCAAGCCGGTGCGTAGGAGCGCCATACTCCGCAACAGCAGAGAGGACAGAATATGTGAGAGGAGAGGAGATGGCGGAGGATTCGTGGCTAGATATCTTATGGTCAAATTTACAAACAATTGGCGGAGAAAATGCCGTTGCGCTACTGGACAAGCAAAAGGTTTATCCGCGAGAAGAAGAACTGCTCACGAACACGAACGAAATTTCCACTATTGCCGTTCGAAACAGTTTTCCTTTCTTTCTGTTTGTAACAAACGCGTTCACGTTTTTGCGTTCGCCTGCTTTCGAACCAGCTTTTTAAACCGCAGACGGCTAAATTCCCGGCGGCGTAATTGAACGTGAATCTGGCATTCATCTCAGTTTTCTTCGTTTCAGGCTTTCAGCTGCGGCAATTCATGTAAACCCCTGCGATCGCACTACGAGCCGAACCGCGCAGCGCGAATCGCGTGCAAATTCTAAAGTTGGCTATAGCGCGTAATCACGCAGGCAAAACAAGATCGCTCACCGAACGCCGCAGGAAGAGGACCCGTACTGCTGATTCAATAACGATATATTCATTACAAAACGCATCAGATACGACGGTGCTACGAAGACAATTGTTGCTCTGAGCGACTTGGACACAACCAAAACAAAGACAAATGGAAACAAACATAAGCATAACGCGCAATACACAGCTTCAGCAGCTCTGCATGAGGCGATATATAATCGACACAACACAGGATTACACGTCAACACCCGAGGAAGTACCACGACGGTAACGCAATCGTTCCAGATGCCTGAAGAAATAGGCCGGTTCGCGGGGTCTACGCGCAATCTCGCGAAGCGTTTAAATCGAATCCGGGCCCTGCCACGCGTCAAAACTTGGTACCTTGCACCAGCGACTTTCTGAAACAACGCAAGGTGTTACAAGTTAAGCTGGCCATCATAAATCTCACGTAGACAGGCGACGATCGCGATGCGCACCGGTCGTGTCCTCTACCGATCGCGGGCGTTTGGAGGCAGACTAAGATGGTAGGTAACCACCTGAAGCGCCTGACGCGGCGATTTCGCCAAGCCTTTCAGAGGCGTTTAACCATCGTGCTTTATGTGGCATTTTAGCCCACATAAGAACGCGCGCAACGCAAGCCTGCTCTGAGGCAGCGGCTGTAGTGGCACTGTGCAGCATTGTCGCTGGCATGCAACGGCCACTACTAGCACGCAACTCTGAATGGGTGCTCAAATGCTTAAGCCTGCCCAGAAACAGGTAGACGATTTCGCAGCCGAGTTCGTGTTCGCTGTAAAGAAGCTTTGTTAAGATTCAGAGAGTGGTATCTTCTGTAAGGTTACAGGTTTGCCCAAACAATAACAACATATTTGCTTTACTCTCGTGCTAGCGTGTTTACGCATGGCGAACTCGACCAATAGAAATACTAGTATGCGTTTGTCTAGCTACGAAAATTACTATTACTGCTAATTTTGCGACTAGCGTAGCTTTTTAAGAACAGCTTACGTAACAATCGATAAAACATTATTCCGGCATGGTAGGCCAACTGTTTTCATAAATATCGTGCACATAGGTATAATCATGAATAATGTACACCCGCCACAATACACGGTTATCAAGAGCTTCCATAATACTAGAGTGTACAACAGGCAAGACGGCGAAAATACGTGTTATTTACACGGGCAATAATTATTACTAACTTTGTAGGGAAATCATTGATGGAGGTGCGAACGGACGGACGTGAGGCCTGTGGGAGGAGAAGTTTAACGAGCAATCGTCTCAGCCTAGAGCTATCGATGACAGGGGGGGCGCCGGTTGTATCATTGTTTTTGAGAGCAAGAATTCCTGCTTAATGCAATACCATAAAATTAGCTCTTGCAGGCAAGTAAATAATATGCGCGTGAAATAGCACTATCTTTGTCCGTTTTCGCGTTATACCCACCTTGAAGGCTTACTTACATTCCTTTACACCTCCTAATAAAGTAAGTGGCGTCAATACCCAAAATATCCGCTGTCTGGTCTGTCTCGGGGGCAATTATAATATACTATAATACTCATCTTATATATCTATACATATACTACTATAGTATATACTCAATTTAATAAATAGCCAGGGGAGCGTAATAAGACCTAATCAGAGCCTAATAACATATGGCAGGTACATATATATTTATTATATTATTCAGCAACTCGAAAAGTCGACACGTTGAAGAGAGACGAAGAGAGAGAGAGAGAGAGAGAGAGAGCGAGAGGAAAAGATGTGCGTGCGTGTGTGTCATGTGTGTGTGCTGTGTGTGGAGGGGGCGTGTTGCTCGTGTGTGCGTGTGTGTGTGTGTGGTGTGTGTGTGCGTGTGTGAGTGCATGTGTGCTGTACTTAGTAGTGTGTGTGTGTGTGTGCTGTGCTGTGTGCTGTGCGTTGTGTTGGGTGTGGTGTGCGTGTGGTGATGCGTGTTTGTGTGTGTGTGTTAGTGTGCGTGGCGTGCGTCGCCGTGCGTGTGTGTGTAGTGCTGTGTGTGTGTGTGTAACGTGGTGTGCTGTATGTATGTGTGTGTGTGTGGGTGCGCGTGTGTGTAGGTGTGTGTGCGTGCGTAGCGCTGCGTGCGATGTGTGAGTGTCAGAGTGCGTGTGTGTGTGTGTGTCGTGTGTGTGTGTGTGTGTGTGTGTGTGTGTGTGTGTGTGTGTGTGTGTGTGTGTGTGTGTGCGAGAGAGAGAGAGAGAGAGGAGGACCTGCGATATGCTTGACCTCTATTTCGCTCGCATCGGCCGTGCGAAATCAGCTGACAGTGTGAATTTCGGCCGAACCTCCCGTCTGATTATCCGCACTTAAAATTGGATTTGCGCGGCTTAGATCCCACATGACAAGCCACAGATGCGGGGAGAGACAGCGGGGTGGGTGGGGGTGGGGGGGACCCCCGAAACAGATTTGCCACAGCACGCGATGTACACGCACGCGCGCACGTCACGTTGCATATATCGCACATGCGATCGTCGACCGTCGTCGTCGGCGCTCGAAGCGTCAAAAAAAAAAGGTGCGAAATATTTAAATGCATCGACGAAACCAGTTGGTGGGTGGGGGGGGGTCGATGAGGTCGAGTTCATCGTGATGTAATAGAACAGCATCGTCCGCTACGGGCGTTGTGTCGGAGTTCGCTGGTGGTGGTGGTGGGGGGGGTGTTTGCGGGCCCGTACTGCCCCGCGGGGTGATGCCGCAGCAGCAGCCGTCTGCGAACATCACTTGCCGCGTGTTTAATTATTTAGCCGCGTAACGTGTCGAGAGAGCGGCTAGAAAAGCGCGATATCATCGATTGATCAGTGTGCGCGTGAATAAAACTACCTCATAGGTTGATTGCGTGTGCGCATACATACAAGTAGTGAATATTAGCACAATAATTGCATCATTGTTCACTTCGCACTCGCGGAGATCCGCTGGCCTGGATTCTCGCGCCTTGTTGCCGTCGAACGCGACGAAACAGATAAATAAATGTATGTATAATAAAGGGGAGACAGAGGGAGAGTTTCCACTTCGTATAAATACATTTACATCTGGCGTTTACATTATGTACTGTTGAAGTGTTACATGCCGTATGCCTGCCGAACACGATAAGCGTGACTTCCATTCATATGTAGATCAGCGCTGGACGGTGTGGGGACACAATGAAATCGACATCCTGCTTTCGAACATTGATTTATTAAAATTGAAACCTCAGTCGCAACGCGGAGAATATTCGGATGAAATTCACGCCGTATGTGCGAAGCGCGTGTAAATTATTTATCCATGCGCCATTATATGAACACTGTGGCTGCATGGCGGTGAACACATGTGCGCGTATATAAGCAGGCCGGCAGCGCTTGGTTTTAAGTATGTTCAGTGCGCTCGCCCATTATTATGGTCTGGACAAAACAGGTTTATTGCTATCCGGGGACTTGCCATTAAAATATTTATATTGTTACGTAATGTATTTCCCCCTATGAGCCTGCGTATATGTAGACGATATATATATATATATATATATATATATATATCAGTTCTATTAATTCTATACGCCTTACAGCGGATTGCAGGACTTTGTTTTCGTTAGTGTCCAGACAGCATCGACGAGCTAAACAGCCATAATAAGGCCAGCTACCGTATTCGATTGTTCTCTCAAGAGCTCCGAGGTATTACTTACCTGTACTGGCACGCGTGCGGCTGCTGATGCCGAGGGCCCGATATATAATGATCTATATATATAGAAGCTAAATCGGCTCGTACAAATTCTTCGTCTCGGGAAACAGATGTAAATTTAAGTTGTCGAGGTCTGTATGTATCCCATGACTGTTTATATACTATATATAATGATAGATATTAGGTATACTGTATATATTATTAATTATTATACATTATAATCTATTATATATATATATATCTATATACTATACTATATATATATCATCGCTGTGATTCTGTGTGTGTAAATATAGTGATGTTGGAGATCTGAAATGTAGCATAAACGGTGAATATCGTGTGGAATAAACAGCACGGCTATTCTAGGCTATATCCAGTAACTATATGCTACCAACCGGCTTATATGCAGACACAATTAATGAAGGTGTTTATTAATTCTCGCTCGCGTTCGATATAAAATTGTTAATGCGCCGAGAGTTAGGCAATCTATCCACCGCCCTATAACAGCGCCTCTCCGCGGCAACCTGAATCAGAGTTAAGCGGCGTATAAATATCAACTTTTATAGGAATTCGGTTTGCCATAAGATACGAGTGCGCCTATAAAGCTCGCGGGCGCACCGTTCGCACTCGCGTTCATTCCTAACAAATTCAGCGAAGCGTGAAAACGCACAAAAACCTCGCTGTATCACGCGCGTGTCAGCCCCGAGGAATCACTATACATATGCTTCTCACTCATTTTATATCGTGCACCGTAGCAACTCGAATCAGCAACAAAGTCCGTAGGAAAGAAACGTGCGAATGTTGTACGCTAGATATAGCGATGTGTTAGTGCAGCAGATGCCAACGCACCCGACGGGAGAGCGGACCGCGGCATGTCGAGTACGGATGTCGGCCGCTAGAGATGAAACTCATCATAAAGTCTGCGATGTGTTTATACACGACGGCGCAAATGTGCCGTACGTCGGCAAAGCAATATCGGAAAGAACGACGGTGGTTGGAAATGCTTGCTAGCAGATAAGATATATAATATATAAGATATATATATCTATAATATATATAAGAATAAATAATATATATATATATCCTAAGGGTAAAATAATATATATATACCTATTAGTCTTTAA
Organism: Priapulus caudatus; assembly: GCF_000485595.1. Lineage (NCBI taxonomy): Eukaryota > Metazoa > Priapulida > Priapulimorpha > Priapulimorphida > Priapulidae > Priapulus > Priapulus caudatus. The sequence goes on from NW_014577832.1 coordinate 110,987, forward strand.
TATTTTTTATATTTATAGAAAGCTCTTAATTGGCAGTTTATCATATATATATATACTATATATATATAATGATATATATATATATGATAAACTGTGCGAAATTAAACTTATCTCCATAACCCAAAATAAACTAGACAAGTAAATGATTTATTAATTACCCAATACACGTGAGAGTGCGGCTGTAATTAGCACGCGCTCGCCGTGCATTGATAATTGTCCGCATAACGGGTAAACTTAATATTTCATAACGATCGCACTGTGAGCGATCGAGCGATATTATAAATACATTACTAACGGCTTCACAAAGGATGCCCGCTGTAAACGGCAGCTCTGCCGGTATATAAATCATCATGCGCGAATACGGCCGAGGAAACGCTGGAAGCTGGAAGGATGAAACAGCCTAGGAAACGCGGGAAGCTAGAGGGATGAAACAAACTAGGAAACGCTGGAAACGGTGGGGATGAAACAGCCGGTGCTAAGATATCTATCTCGTATACTACTAACCTGTGTGCGTTCTTTTGTGTATCTTGAGGTTTTCACTGCGCGCGAACACCTTTCCGCATCCGGGGAACGGGCACGGAAACGGCTTCTCTCCCGTGTGGACGCGAATGTGATTCACTAGTTTGTATTTTGCCTTGAACGAGCGACCGTCGCGTGGGCAGTTAAGCCAGTAGCAGGCGTGGTTCGTACACTCGGGCCCGCCGACGTGCTCGACTGTCAGATGCGTGACGATCTCGTGCATGCTTGTGAACGTCTTATTACAGGGCTTCTTCGGCGTCGGCTGGTCGGGATCCTCCCAGAGGCAAGAGAGCTCCTGTTTGATCGGCTGTCTCATGTAGCGGAAGAAGGCGCCCGGGGCGTGATGATGGGCCATGTTCATCGCCGGATGATGGTTCATCAGGTTCATATGATGGTTGGCAAACGGGTCGCTGCGCGGACTCGTCATCTGGCCGAATTGGTCCTGACGCGAGTACATGTCGTGAGAGGGAATGCCCAGCTTGTGTCCGCCCGTTGTCGGGTCGGCGATGCCCGGAAAAAGCACGTGCGACGATACGGGTTCGACCTGGCCGTGAGGGTGATGTAGACTAGTCGCCGACTGCGATGCGAACATGCCATGGTGACCGTTGGAGGTTTCGTGCGTCGGCAGCATGTGATGGTCCCGCCGAAGAAGGAAATCGCGTGCGGCGTAGGAACCGACGTGTCCGTGGTGCGAGTAGCCGTTCGGTTGCGGGTTGAATTGGTGCGCCTGCGAGTCGTGGGCTTGCGGGCTCAGCTTGAAACCCATGTGTGCAGCGTGCGAGGAGTCCATAAACGGGTTAATAACATCTGCCTGCTCGCTGCTATGGTGTAATCCAAAGCCATGCATGTTGTTATGATGCCCGTGGTGTGCGTCCATTAGCCTTAATGCTGGATTCCTTTTTCCCAGTCCGGGGTCCATAATCTGCGCTGTCAGAGCTTCTGTCATGCTCTCACCAGTTTGCCACAGAGCCAAATAAACTTTACAGGCAACAAGCTGTCTTTACTATTCCCTGAAAACACAAGTTTGTTAGGGCCGCAGCGTGAGTGGGCACGAAGGGGCAATTACGCTCTATGCCCATTGGCTCCTGCAGTTTGATTGACAGCGAGAGGTGCGAACATTCGCGCTGGCGCATGCGTGCGCACCTATCCGTGAAGATTCGTACATGTCAAATAACTGAGACGATGTCGACATCCAGCTGCGAATGTCTTGTTTTTTGGAGCTAAATACGCGTGTTTCAATGCTTTTCGTAAATGAGGCTTATAGCAATCGAGTTGCCTTATCAGCGCGCGTACGTACATCAGTGAAACTATGCGATTCGTCGCTGGCTATAAACGCACTACTCTACGAGCGGAGAGGACAAGAGAAAAGCTCTCGTCGATGCTATCTCTGCCTCAGCAGCATTGCTCTCTCGCAGCGCGTGTTTCATTCATCGCCGACTCGCTCATCCTTAACAGGTGCGCTTCGTGGCAGGTCTACTAAACTCACTCCTGTCAAAATCCATGATTTCATTCGTCTTTGTTGCGCGTGCGAGTAAGTAAGTAAAAACTCTCTCTCGCGCGCAGCCCAACCAGTCCGCGAACGTGGAATGCGCCGTGCTTAGCAACCAACTCGCACTTATAACAATCTCGTTCGACCATCATTATATTTTCGCGTGTAGCGGAGAGTGCTGTTCACTCGTAGACGTCTTAATTCCGCGCAACACAAAAAGTGTTAATTTCGGCCGGAGGCGTTAAGAAGACGTATCGACGAAGCGTGAACGTAAAGATTTCTATATGGTTCGGTTAACATTTAACAGCATCGCGCGTATATACAGCGAGCACAATCCACCCCACAGCGCATCAGCGTTATATTAACTCTCTCTACCTGTCTGCTGTACCTTCTCACACCTCCGATCGGCTACTTGCGCGTAGTAAAAAAAAGTTGCCACCTGATTAGCGGGGCGTGTATACGTTCGTAACGCGCACACAACGGTCGCTCATCGCCGAGAACGACCGATCGATCGAGATCCGAACAAACGTGGGGTGGGGAAATCGAATCGGGATCGACCCCCCCCCTCCCCAAATCCCGTCTTTTCTTCGGCCTACTCTCCGGGGGACAAAGACGTGGGTCATTTGTGGGCATCGTTGCGACAAACGCCTAGCTCGCTAAGCCGCGTCAATGGTAGGGGCAGGCTCGTGACATAATGCGGACAGTGGTAGAACAAGATGATCAGAGCGCAAACTTGATCGGCAGCGACCTCCCTCTTGCTATGATTTGTGCTAAAAGGCAACCCCTCTAATTAAGGGCATTACGCGTCCCGCGAAAATCACTGTCCGCCAGTTAGTCCGCCGTTGTGTGTCGCGCGCTGTGCGAACATGTAACTAGTAATGGGTGGGTGGGGGGAAGGGCTGCTTTATCATTCTTTCCGTACTGCCTTTATCAGTTCGCACCATCTCCGAGAGTAATTGAAGGAGAGGGAGGGACAAGTCGTAACGGCTTGAGGCAACACGGACGCCCACCCACCGGGCTGAGCGACCACTCACGGTAAGCCTGCGCAGCACACACCCCCCCCCACCCCCACCACCACCACCCCCCCACCACACCCCCACCCCCACCTGCATAAGCGATGTCCGCGAACTTCTATCGTCGATGCATCTGTTACCGTTGTTAACGATACGCGCGGAAAAGCGTGTGTTGTAAGCATGCAGGTGTGAACTTGCTACTGACGCATGCGTTGCTGGCACGTGCAAAATCGAGGTCTTAGAGAAATTAATCTATTTTCTCGCCAATTAACCCCAACATTAAACTAGGTATAGGTAAAAAAATGTTTTGAGTTTTAGACGGTGTAATTCGTTGCACACAATCCGTGTTTACGCATGTCGTGAGCGGTTTAGTTGATGTGCGACAGGCACAAGCTATCACACTGCTGCCCACCGTCACCTATAACATCCGAACACAAACTACGCTTTACGTAGTTGTGTAGCATTACTAAGAATAGCAAATTTGCATCGTGTCATATCATAGAATCATCGGCTTTTCGAATCATCGAGTTATTTCTTGCGTGAGTTTAGAATAATCTCTTGTTTAGTTACTTGTTGCGGTCGTTACACGTGAGCTGTCAACATGATTCCCATATACATCGCTGGGAACAGAGAGAAGAGAGCAAGAGAGAGAGAGAGAGAGAGAGAGAGAGAGAGAGAAGAGAGAGAGAGAGAGAGAGAGAGAGAGAGAGAGAGAGAGAGAGAGAGA
>NW_014577832.1:115285-116676 GCF_000485595.1 Priapulus caudatus
GAGGGAGAGAAAGCGCGAGCGAGAGAGCGAGAGAGAGAGAGAGAGAGAGGGGTGTGTCAGGCACAGCACCGCCTGCTCCCACTCCCGCATCGTACCCCCCTCCCTCATTCAGATCGCTGTTTGTTTAGCTGCATTCGGAGAGCCCTTCCGCAACGCAGCTCTGAATGTTGTGCTTGCCCATAAAACTACACCACTCTTCCCTTCAGCCACGCAGCACCACGGCGGGCCATGCGTGCGCGCGAGAATGTTGTCAAATGCCGTAAAGTCGAGTGACAATCGTCCCCACAGCGCGCGCTCATGTAGTTCATTAAGTAACCGGGCGCTAATGAGACCAGTTGTGCAAACCCCCGGACCTTGAGCAAACAAGCCGTCGGACGACACATGTGTCAAGTGTGACAAGCGAGGCGTGATTGTCGCGCGAGCTGCGATATAAAGACACGGTGTAGGCGCTCTGTGTGCGCGCCCCGACGGCCCGCGGAATCGGTTAGCGTGCAGTAAAACTAGTCGAATGACCGCGTAATAAAGATGCTTGTTCTAGTTCGTTGCTTTCGAGGAGAGCCCCCCTCCCCCTCCGCCCCACACACATATGCATAGACACAGGCACACGCACACACATGCGTGCATACACACATACAAGCACGCGTACACACGCACACACACATATACACGCGCACGCACACACAGACACGGCACAGACACACAGGAATTCAGGAAGGGAGGTGTCTGTGAATGCTAATCTGAGAGGGGGTTGAGAGGGAAGGAAGGTACCCCCTCACCTACATTTTCTGTCAGAGAATTACGGTTGCAATGCGATAGAAGCAGACATGCAGACACGAACAAGGAGAACAGTATTGACCTTCTGTACTTCCCCTCTGTACATTCCCCTGGATCTCTTCTCTAGACCTCCTCACTGGACCTTGCCCTGGATCTCTCTTCTAGACCTCCTCTCTGGACCTTCCCCTGGATCTTTCCTCTAGACCTCCTCTCTGGACCTTCCCCTGGATCTCTCCTCTAGACCTTACCTCTGGATTTCCCATATGGACCTCCTCTCTGGACTTCCCCCTGTATCTACTTCTGGATCTCCCCTCTAGACCTCCTCTGTAGACCTCCTTACTCCACACTATACCTTCTCCTGGACATCCCCCCAGTATCTGAATCTCTCTTCTAGACCTCCCCTCTTGATGTCTCCTCTAGATGTCCCCTCTATACATGCCCTCCAGACTTCCCCTCTATACCTCTCTTCTAAACCTTTCCTCTATATCTCCCCTCTGGACCTCCCCTCTGTATCTCCACTCTAGACTTCCCCTCTATACCTCTCTTCTAAACCTTCCCTCTATATCTCCCCTCTGGACCTCTCCTCTGGACCTCCCCTCTGTATCTCCACTCTAGAC
>NW_014577832.1:117285-125004 GCF_000485595.1 Priapulus caudatus
ACTCCTCTATCTCTCCTCTCCAATTCCCCTCTCGCTCCTCTGACTTCCTCTATACCTCTCTTCTAAACCTTCCTCTACTATCTCCCTCTGGACTCCCTCTGTATCTCCACTCTAGACTTCCCCTCTATACCTCTCTTCTAAACCTTCCCTCTATATCTCCCTTCTGGACCTCCCCTCTGGACCTCCCCTCTAGACTTTCCCTCTATACCTCTCTTCTAAACCTTCCCTCTATATCTCCCCTCTGGACCTCCCCTCTGGACCTCCCCTCTGGACCTCCCCTCTGGACTTCCCCTCTATACCTCTCTTCTAAACCTTCCCTCTATATCTCCCCTCTGGACCTCCCCTCTGGACTTCCCCTCTATACCTCTCTTCTAAACCTTCCCTCTATATCTCCCCTCTGGACCTCCCCTCTATACCCCTCCTCCGGATCTTCCCTCTGAATTTCCCCTCTGGATCTCCCATCTGAACTTCTTCTCTAGACCTGCCATCCCGACCTCCTATATCGACCCCCCCTCCCCTGGAGCCGTCCCCGCAGTGTGTATATTTCTGAGCGCGCTCGGGGGTCAACCGGCTGATGCATGCCGGGTAACCACGTTTACCGCTATTACGGTGGCATAGGTCTCATATCCGATGAAATCTGATTCCCTGATAACGCCTGCATATGCGACCACCCAGGTTATGTATTTTTTTGGAAGATTCTATAATTCAACGCTAATCACATAAGCAACATTGCATGAAGCCTGCTGTTTCTATTAAAAAAATATCAAGAATGTGGTGTGAAACACTCCCGTTTACGTGTTCGTTAAATTACCACATGTTGTGGTCTGGTTGTTCATTACGTATTAAAAATTACACCAAAGCGAGGAGAAAGGAGAAAGGACAGGAGTTGGACGCACTTATACAACACATATATAAATGTTATTATAATTATTAAAATTTTCACAACATTTCAAACACATGTATGTTAACGAGGGAGATTGCATGTCACGGACACTTTATCCGTTGTATTCCTTTATCCAGCGATACTATTGGAACGGTAATTTACAAAAAAAAATATAATATCACTCACATCGCTTTCAAATGATTCACGCGCCCCCACCCCGCCTTACACACACCGCCCACAAAACTATTCCTACTAGCGCGCTACTATATCAGAAATTCATGAATAGAGATCGCCATTCGTTTACTCATGAGTATATAAAATACCAGGAGTTAATAATGACAAATACCTCCTGAAAAAATACGTTTATCATATACAGGCGAGGAAGCATGTAGCACATACCTACACGCTCTCTCCGTCGATGTTGTTACCACTTCAACGCGCCATTAAAAGCAACTTTGCAATTACAGACGCCCATTAGCCATCTGATCACGCATTCGTGGACCGCGTCCTACCCCCTCCCCTACCCCTTCTCCCCCTCCATCGCGCGCACAGTATTTTATATCGAGGCGCGAAGAGAGAAGGGCGTGTTCACAAGAAAGGCCACCCATCCCCGGGTCATTCTCCCACCCATGCACCCATCTCCCCGGGCAGCTGCAGTTAGGCAACAAGCTACTGTGGTAACCACCGTGCTAATCCATTCACCGCAGAAAATTACGCAGGTTTACGTGACTCCGAGCGGTCAACGCTGCCTGCAGATGGGAGAAGAAGATATCCGATATCGTTTCCTCCCCTCCCTGACGTTGTCATCACAACGATGTATACAATGCACGTCTTATCCCCCTGCTTGTATAAACGCGGGTTGAAATGTCATCGTCACCGGACACGCCAGAACGACAGGCGTCGCTCGTTGCTACGGATTCCCTCCTGCCTATTTCCTCCTCCGTATCCTTCTGGACACATACTTAATTATCGCACGTATTTCGCAGTTATTGCAATTATTATTATTATTATCGCAATAACGTGTCTCTGGAAAAACACGCGCAGTGTGTGTGTGTGTGTGTGTGTGTGTGTGTGTGTGTGTGTGTGTGTGCGTGTGTACGTGCGTGTGTGCTGTGCCTGGTGTGTATGTGTGTGTGTGGAGTGTGGTGGTGTGTGTGTGTGCTGGTATGTGTAGTGTGTGTATGGTGTGTGTCATGGGTATGGTGTGATGTGTGTGTGTATGTTGTGTGTGTGTGTTTGTGTGTGTGTCTGTGGTTGGGGTTGTGTTTGACTCCGGGCGGGGCTGGGGGGGCGTTCGCGATGCGGTGTGTGCGTGTATGTGCTGTATGTGTGTGTGTGTATGTGTGTGGTGTAATGATGTGGTGTTATCTATAATGTGCGTGTGTGTTGCGTGGTCTGCGTGTCGCTGTGAGTGACGTGTGGTGCGTGCGTGCGTGTGGTGTGTTGCGCGCGCCGGTGTGTGTGTCATTGTATGGTGTGTGTATGGTGCGCGGATCGTGGCCGCCGGGCGCTGTGGCGTGTGCGTGTGGTGATTGCACGCTGTTGTGCGTGTGTGTGTTGAATGTGATGTGTAGGTGAATGTGTGTGAGAATGCGCGTTAGTGCGTGTGTGCCTGCACGCGAGTGTGCGTGTGTATGTGAATGTGTGTGTTGTATGGTGTGTGTGTGTGCGCAGTTGTGCGGTGGTGTGTGTGTGCTGCACGCGTGTGCGCGTGTATGTGCGATTGTGTGTTGTGTGCTGCGTGTGCGTGTGGTGTCGTACGGTGGGACGCCATGTATGTGTGTGTGTGTATGTGGTGCGCGTGTGGTGTGCTGGTGTGCCGCGGTGTGGTGTGTGTGTATGTGCTGTGTGTGTAGTGTGTGTGGTGGTGTAGTGTCTGTGTGTGCGCGCGTAGTGGTGATGATTGTTGTCGCACGCGTGTGCGTGGTGTATGTGAATGTGGGAGTGTGTGTGTGTGTGCGCGCAGCGCGCGCGCGCGCGTCCCGAACGCGGCATGTGATAGTGTGGACTAGGTGTGGTGCTGTGTGTGTTGTGTGTGTGTGTGTGTGTATGAGTGAGTGTGTCTGTGTGTGTGATATGTGTGTGTGCGTGTGGTTCGCGCCGTGTGCGTGTCGCCGTAGATGTGTGCACGCGCGTGCGTGTGTATGTGAATGTGTGATGTCGTGTCAGTCCGTCGCTTGCGCGGCTGCAGGCGCAGCGGCGCGCGTGTGTCGTGTGTGTGGCGTGTGGCCACCGTGTCGTCCCTGTGTGGTGTGTGTGGGGGATGTGTGTGTATGGTGTTGCGTGTGTCTGTGTGTCGTGTCATGTGATGTGTGCGTGCGTGCGCGTGTGCGTGTGAGCGCGCCGGTGTGTGTGACACTGCCGTAGTGCGTGTGTATGTGAATGACCTGTGGTGTATGTGTGCGTTACGTGTAAAATATATGTATTAAACAAAACGAGCTATTTTTATTCGTACGACCATCACCAGCAGCCCATGACATATGTAACCGGTCAACTCAAACCGGTGTTACGGCGTATGTGTTAACGATAACTATGTCTCAATTGAACCACAGCCACAGGACCTTATTACAAGCTCCGCAAAAACCATAACGAAATATTGCAGTGGCTTGTCACAAATAAACCCGTGGACCTAACACACCAAATCTCGGGATTTCAGGCACACAGGGTTTTTTGCCTTCCTGCGTCAGGGGTCTTTCGACTTACACAAACACATACACACCAGCGCGGCATGCGCGATCGACGAATCCTATATCACAATGCCCATATTCGCACATTCAATTCTCACATGATTCCAGATTTTTCTGATTTTATCAAGCGCTGATTTTCTTGTCGAAGAGTATATAATATCCATCCTCTATGCAGTCGTTTCTGTCGCAGCAGTATGGCTGCCAGATAATCTATAGAGACTTGTGATCTCCCGATAAAGGCGCGCCGACGGTATTTAAATATGTAATCAAACCGGCACATGAACACGTACCACCTGATGGACATAGCCACACAAATCGATCATATCATTGAGTAGGCGTGATCCATCGTGAAGAAAAACAATCAGTAAACTATGGAAACTGACGCGTAACTTATTACAGGTATGGCCTAAGCGGGTGAAGCACCTGTGGAGCATTCGATGTGTGTCGTGTGTAGACTGATGTTGTGTTGTGTGTGTGTGTGTGTGGTGTGTGTGTGTGTGTGTGTGTGTGTGTGTGTGTGTGTGTGTGCGTGTGGTGCGCGTGTGCGTGTGGTGCGCGCGTGTGTGTGTGTGTGTGTGTGCGTGTGGTGCGTGCGTGCGTGCGTGCGTGCGTGCGTGCGTGTGTTATCAAGAGTCTGTAATAGAGTCTCTATCATGAACTTTTGGCGTTATCAAGAGCTAATAATACCTCTAGATCTTATTAGCCGTTCGTGTTATGTAACTCTCAGTTCAAATAACAACAGGGTACAGCCGTTCAGCGCTTCGTGCAGCGAATGACGCACATACCTGTTCATATACACTGCAACTATTCGATTTATCTATCGTCGGCATGTCCGTTCTATAGTTTCCCACCTCGCCATTCGCAGCACAAGCCGGAAAGCATATATCTATATATATCAAGAGCTAATAATTATTATAGCTAGGCCTATTAGCTAATAAATATTATTATCTCTTGATATATATATATATATATATATATATATATGTGTGTGTGTAAACAAGTCCGACTCTGGTGCAACCGGAAAATATCGGAGCGTCGTATTTCTGTGTTGCGTTCATTCTGTTACGTATCCGTGCCGAGACAGTTATACATCCGCATTTAGTTGTTTCGAGAAAATGCTAACGACTTCAGAAGCGCTCCTTCTCTTCTCCCCCCGCCCAGCATTTCTGCGTAACTAAATCCGAAACGTGTTGAGTCGTGTGCAAACACAGCCAGCCCTCGATAACTAACTATTCGCTCGTGATATACGCTTGATTGTATACGTTGTCGTACGCGCCGGGAACATTGCATCTCTAGACGCGGGTCGCGGAGGGCGGGCGGCTTGTTTTCCCAGCAGGCTGCATCGTAAACACACGCACTCCCGTTTTGCAAACTTTGTAGTAGCCAACCGAGAGGTAGAACATGATATGCCACATGTGAACAATAAAGCGTGGAAGGGGCCCGCCGTTCGGTTTACTACTGGTTACTACGACCACCCCAGGGAGTGATACGAGCGGGGGGAGGAAGGGAGGAGGGGGAGCGTTAATAAGCGGCGCTACTGTGGTGGGTGGGTGGGTGGATGGTCGCAGACCGGTGGCCGTGCAACAACACCAGCTGTGTCGCCGCGCCCGCCACCACTACACACGCGCGCAGGTACCCGCCAGGCAAGCACCCTCTCATGCAATACCCTCTCATGTCGCATCCGTAGAATGTCATCTCGATATAGCAATACGGAGAGCGACGACAGACGCAGAACCCCACGGCCTTCCCCCCCGCTCCGATTTTATGCACGTCGGGTCGACGATGATGATTTCAAAATCTCGGCAAACGTGTTACGAAATTCGGCGCGCGGCGGGGCCGTAAAATCGGTCGCACGTCTCGGTTTTTACGACGGCCAACGTGAATTTCAGCGGCGCAATAAAACCGCTGTACGACTCCACTATCTAGTCGACTTAATACGACTAAACGGGAGCGGCCCGGAGAAACCGCGAGCATTGTGCGCCGGATTGTCGTAAAGTTTTTGTTTCCTATCTGTGGCCGCGATCGCCAATTTTCCAATCATCGGGGGACATGTGGCGAGGCTATTAGCGGAGCAGGCGACGGAATTCGGGAGTTCTTTACGAGGCCAACAGTAGCCGACAGTAGCCGACAGTAGCTCGTAGATGCTATCTGCAATGACCAGTAGGATTGTGCGAGTGTTCTCTCTCGCCCCCCTTCTCTCTCTCTCTCTCTCATCACCTGACTGTCTCCCATCGTTGAAAATCTACACTCCACGGACAGGTGCACCCAGTATAATCATTCTCCGATCCTTCTCACCAAAAGCAGCCAGCTCATATATGCCTCACTCTCGCGGTCACTACTTCATCCTCGTTGCGTTACATACAACAACACAGAACCCACCACCTGTCGGCACAGTAGGGTACCACACGAGGCTTTTTTCCAGAACAATCAAGAAGCTGGAACCTGCTACCGGAGTCTACCTTTTCGTAAATCACTTACTGTCCAAGCAGCACAGCCATGATCATACACTGTCGGTTCCTCGTAAACACAGTGTGAATCTGAGTCAAAACCACATGATTACAGGTGGGGAGTCAACGGTCAGTATCTTGCGCGTGTAATACCCTAACACTCCTCGAGGAAGCGAAACAGGCACATCTCCAGCTGGGCAATCTACAACACCGCAACAGCCTCTTGCGTAGCTAGTCACACGTCAGGTAATGAGTGGCCTGAGCAAGAGAAGCCTCCAACATGGATTCACGGGAATGGTAGCCGGAGTCTGCAAGGCCCCATGGTTGCTATTTAGCGCTCTTGTTCCTACACAGAATAAAAACGCGAACCATGCAAAAGAATTTATAAGCATTTACTCGCACCTAGATATTGTACATTCCTGTCTACCTATTGTCATTAGAAATTGTTCGCATGGCAAATCTCGTAGCCGAGCTATCACCTTGAGTTATCGCGCACGTCGCTGCGTTTATTCCTTATGACTGTCAGTACAGAAGTAGAAGTACAGAGACCGAGCTATTAGCTCTACGGTTCACATATATGGCGCGTCCCGTCCTAGTAGGTTGCCCCGGAGCACTGCGCAACATTTAGCGTCGGGTCTATATGTTAACAATAAGATGGTTTCAGGCATCTTGCTGTTATAGGCTATCATATTACTATGAATATAGAGATACTAATCGTACTTTGCCATATCCGTCGCGAGCTGTTCATTATCGGGACACGCGGGTACAAATTGAGCACATAAGAAATAAATAATAGTGTTTGATAACACTTAACTTAATCCCATATTTATTATTATTTATATTGTATTACAGGATAAGGACACATGCGTCATAAACGCCTGCATGCATCTTGCCTATTTATATCATAGTGTTTGAATAGGTTTCTCCTCATTGCTACCACGACGGAAGGTATACGAAGTACCATTATATTTCCAGCACACCGTCAACACACACAATTTTCTAAAAGAGTCCTCGTCGATAAAGACTCTGTCATATTAAACATTATTATCTAGTTGTGGCCGCTGCACAGTGACTAACGTGAGCGTTACGAAGCACCCATTACGGGCATTAGCTAAAAGATTTGCGCTTTTCCTTGATGTTGCCTGCTGAATAAGTAGATGGATTGCAGCAAGTTTTAGACAAAGCTTCTCGGCCCCAATCCTAAATTGGCAAGTTCCTGGTTGCCAATGTTTAACGCCACTATCAGTTCAGGATGACGCAAACTCGACACTATTGTGCAAGGCCGGTGGTCGGCGCGTCGGCAGATGCGATGCGTCCCGACTCCGACCAACACACCACCACACGAGGAAACACCACATACACACATAAACATTAACAAATTTTATACAAACCTCATTATTAATTGACAGATTTTGTGTTCGTCCAAGTGTACAAACCTATCGTAACGCAAACGAGCTGACCTGTGATTGGGCGTGGTCGGCGGGCACGCATGCGCCATACGCATCTATATCATCATGTAATTTCGCACACGTCAGGAATTTCGCAGCGACACCCGGATATCTCGATGAACATTGAAATCGGCTCAAAATTGTCATCTCATTAGCTGATGAAACGAGAGATCATCTCGAAAGCTTGCTGATATTATATGTGTTATATATATTGTTATATATATATTACTATATATATATATATAATTATATTA
>NW_014577832.1:125029-130088 GCF_000485595.1 Priapulus caudatus
TCTCTCTTCTCTCTCTCTCTTTCTCTCTCTCTCTCTTCTCTCTCTCTTTTCTCTTCTCTCTCTCTCTCTCTCTCTCTCGCTCTCTCTCTCTCTTCTCTCTCTCTCTCTCTCTCTCTCTCTCTTATTCTCTCTCCTCTCTCTCTCTCTTCTCTCTTCTCTCTCTCCACACTCTCTCTTTCTCTCTCTCTCTCTCTCTTTCTCTCTTTCTCTCCTAGCTCATCTACTCTTTCTCTTTCCTATCTATCTAGCTCTCTCGTTTTTCTCACGTCTATTATTTCTTCCTCCCGTTTCTGATTCGTTCCATGATCGCTCTCCTATCTCCTTGCTCTCTCTCTCTCTCTCTCCTCTCTCTCTCTCTCTCTCTTCTCTCTCTCTCTCTGCTGTTTTCTCTCGTTCATCTCTCTCTCTCGCTCTCACACTCGTTTCTCTCTCTTTCCCTCTCGCTCTCTCTCGCTCTTCGTTCTCTCACTCTCTCTCTTCGCTCCTCTCTCCCTTTCGCTCTCTCTCTCTCGCTCTCGTTCTCTCTTCTCTCTCTCCCCCATCTTCTCTCTCTCTCTTCTTCTCTCTCTCTCCTCTCGCTCTTGTTCTCTCTTTCTCTCGCTCTCTCTCTCTCCCCTCTCGCTCTCTCTCTCTCGCTCTCGTTCTCTCTCTCTCTCTCGCTCTCTCTCTCTCTCCCCATCTCTCTATCTCTCCTCTCTCTCTCTCTCTCTACTCTACGCTCGCTCTCTCTCTCTCTCTCTCTCTCTCTCTCTCTATATATATATTATAATATATACTATATAATATATATTATATTTTTATGTCAATATCAATATCTATATATATATACGGATTTTACGTCAACATCTTTATTATAGAATTTGATTTATGATTTCATGATTGGCGTATTATTAGCTCTTGATATTATAGTATAATATATATATTAAATTATACACACACCACAAACACACACACAACACACACACACACACACACACACACACACACACACACACACACCACACACACACACACACACACACATCATATATATGGTATAATATGGTGATTATTAGCTCTTAAATATTATCATATATCTAGTATATCCTATATATATATTAATCTATACCACAAACACACACACACACACAACACACACACACACCAACACACACACACACACAGCAACACACCACACACACACACACACACACACACACACATCACACACACACACAACACACACAACATATTGGTAATTATTAGGTATCCTTGATATATATACTATTCTTCGATAGCATCACTACACCGACGAATTCGTTAGTGTCTGCGTTATATTTAACGTCGACAAGATAGGTTCGATGTGCGCCGCTGCGTGCGCCCGTGTGTGTTGTGTGTGATGTGTGTGTGTGTGTTGTTGGTGTGGTGTGTGTGATGGTGTGTATGATGGTGTGCTCGTGCGCGCGCGCGGTGTGTGGCTCAGTATGTGTTCATTTAGTTGTGACTCGTGAGCGCCGCGAGATGGACAGCGGTTTATCCTGAGTGAAGAGAGAGGTATCGTATTAGCATATTGTGAGTCTTTCTATACACACTCAGTAAGGATGGGTGCCGATGCATTGGCTGCGTTGCCTATGCAGGAAATTTCTTTAGTGAACCTTTTCAGACGGATTAGACGTCGATCATGTCCCGTATTCACGACTATACGCCACCTTCACGTAACCAAAGGCATACTCGATTCTTATGGACATGGAGAACAGCTTACAGACATCTAACATCGCTCCTGCCCATGACTACATGTACAAGGCTGCGTTAAGATGCTTTTTCTCGCTAGTCAACGAATTGACTAAATGTTTTCGATCATTATTATTCTATTGTGGTCAAATTTATTAGTTACATATATTACTAGATCATCGTGCTCTCATTTTTAACTATTAATTGAAGTCTTGTTGTATGTCGGCCGCTGAGTTAGCCTTCACGCTTACAATAAATCCATATCGTCGCGCACAAACGTATAGTCATGCAAATAAACTTGCTCGTTCGATACCTGTTTTAAAATCACTTTACTGCAGATTTCTACAGTATTTCATGTTCGGCCTAGTCGCTATGCCTTGTCGCGCCGTGTCGCGTTTCCTGACGTAAGGCAGGACGCTTGTGGATGACTTGCTGCCGAGTATTGCCATATTTGTCTGTGTGTTATGCTTATGTGCATGCATGCGGACACGCGCGTACATCGGCAGCGCACTCAGTGCGGTGCTATGTACGCGTGAGTTTACCCTGCGCGTGGTATATGGTATATGGCGGGGACGCGTGCGATCGCTACTGCGTCAGCCCTGCGCGCATGTATCGTGCGTGTATACCGCCGATTAATGCTGTGTTCGTTGCCGTGGCTGTGGGCGCCGTTGTTGTGATGACTGTGCGTGTTATGCTCGTTGCGCAGGCACGCTTGGACTGGCGTTTAACGTTGTGCAATATATATGGCTTCACGCAGAATGCAC
This sequence comes from Priapulus caudatus, assembly GCF_000485595.1. Classification (NCBI taxonomy): domain Eukaryota; kingdom Metazoa; phylum Priapulida; class Priapulimorpha; order Priapulimorphida; family Priapulidae; genus Priapulus; species Priapulus caudatus. Next base: position 127,504 of record NW_014577832.1, read on the forward strand.
TGTGCGTGCATAGTATACCTGGGTGCGTACATGCCCGCGCGCCGATGCAGTGCGTGTGCATGTATGTGTGTTGCGTACACGGGCCTTGCGGCGCGTGCACGCTGCGTGATGTATGCGGCGTGGATACGGCTGCAGCGCCAGTTGCACAGTGCGATGCCATGTATGCGGATGTATGTGTATACGACTGCGCGCATGATGCACGTGCTGTGCAATGTATCGGTAAGTGTAACGGCTATGCCGCTGCGGCGCACATATGCGTTGAGACGTTATGCGGGTGCGACACGGTGCGCGCAGTGCACTGCCGTGCATTATGCGGACGTGTATACGACTGCAGCGCGTTAGCACGGGCTTTTGCATGCATTGCGGTCGTGTACACGGCTGCTGTGCGATGCGTGGTGCGATTGCGATGTATTATCTCTATCGGGAAGGGCAACATGTTTGTGTCTGCAGTTCACAATCCACGAGAAGATTAATCATAGAATAGAGAGAATGAACGCTCTGATATATACGCCTCAGCAGAAAATCGCGAAGAAAATAACGTCAACGACAGTACTTCTAACGCCTGTACGCTCCTAGCGCACAAACACAACACAAAGAAACCTCAGAGAGAGAGAGAGAGAGAGAGCGATATATATATATAGAGAGAGAGAGAGAGAGAGAGAGAGAGAGAGAGAGCGAGAGAGAAAGAGAGAAAGAGAAAGAGAGAGAGATAGATAGAGAGAGAGACAGAGAAAGAGAGAGGTAGAGATAGAGAGAGAGAGAGAAACACTCGGCGTTAGGATATTAGACGACTATTGCAAGAAACACAAATCGGGGAGAATGTGAAAAAGGAGAACGCGTAGGTTCTTTTAAGTACGACGATGTCGAAGTTAAGACGTCGTTTCAGCCGCAGGTCCCACTGCGCTGTGGTCTGATCTGATCTGTCTCGATAGCGTACCCCACCGTAACAATGCCGCTTTTGTGACGAGCATTTAATAATAGAAGAATTTGCGGGAGTTAAGACTCAGCCGGTCCGCCTCCTCGGTCACTGGTATTGTACACCTCTCTGCTAATTGGCGCATGGCTTTATTTTGGGCCTAAAGGTATCGGAGGGTGTTCGGGGGAGCTTTGAGGAAAAAGCTTGTATCGCCATAAAAGACGAAGAGCCTTCGACAAAGCGGCATTTGTGTCGAACGCGCGCTACAAGAAAAACTTGACTTGGCGAATTCGGGTATTTTTGCTCGGACTAAGGCTTCGCGGGGGTTCTACATGTGTATAGTGCGTGGCTGCACCAGCCCTCGAATGGATCGGCGCGCACTTTTGTTGTCGCTGTTGCTGCGCGGCTGCAGAACTCGAACAGTCATGTAATCATTAGACAGACAAACGAGGCGCGAAAATGCGGCCTTGTTAGCAGCGTGTGTGTACGTCACTGCCTCGACCAGGCCGCTATATACGGAGAGAGAGAGAGAGAGAGAGAATGTATTTCTTGGGATTTTACGTTAACAACGGGTCGCTGGGGTGATGATTACGTCTATAACTGTGTATCTCGGTAGCTGCGGTACCCTGCCTTAGCAAGATAGCCGTGCAACCCACACAGCGATATATATATATTTCGTATATGTGTATATTCGTATATTTTGTTAATTTTTTTTATATATATTAAGAGAGAGGCACGTATTAGAATATTGTGAGCCTTTCATACACACTCAGTAAGGAGGGTGCGATGCATTGCCTGCGTTGCCTTGCAGGAATTTTTTGTTGAACTTTTAGACGGATAGACGTCGAATCATGTCCCGTATTCACAGACTATACGCGCCTTCACGAACCAGGCATACTCGATTCTTTGTGACATGTAGAACAGCTTACAGACATCTAAATCCGCTCTGCCCTGACTACATGACAAGTGCGTAAGATGCTTTTTCTCGCGTCAACGAATTTGACTAAATGTTTTCGATCATATTACTTTATTGTGGTAATTATTAGTACATATAATTATAGATCATCGTGTCTCATTTTTAAATATTAATTGAAGTATTGTTGTATTCGGCGCTGAGTTAGGCCTTGTTCCCGCTACAATAAATCCATATCGTCGCAGCACAAGTATAGTCATGCAATAAACTTGTCGTTCGATACCTGTTTTTAAATCACTTTACGAGATTACTACGGTATTTTCTGTCGGCTAGTCCGCTTGCGTGCGCGTGTTCGCGTGTGGATGATTGTGCGAGTATGCATATATGTGTGTATGTGTGTATGTATGTGCATGCATGCGGACACGCGCGTACATGCGCGTGCGTGCATGTATGTACGTGAGTTTATGCGCGTGCGTATATGTATATGCGGACGCGTGCGTGTATGCGTGTGCGCGCATGTATGTGCGTGTATACCCGCATTAATGTGTGTGCGTGCATGTGGGCGCGTGCTTGTATGACTGTGCGTGTATGTGTGCGCGCGCACGTGGACTGGCGTTAACGTGTGCACATATATATGGGCTCACGCGTGCACGTGCGTGCATGTATCCGGGTGCGTACATGCCCGCGCGCGTGCACGTGCGTGCATGTATCTGGGTGTGTACACGGCTGCGCGCGTGCACGTGCGTGCATGTATGT
>NW_014577832.1:130098-131367 GCF_000485595.1 Priapulus caudatus
CTACCTGTCCGTTACCGCAGTCACAACCCTACCTGTCCATCACGTCTCTTCGTAAATCACCTGCATATCTTGTCGTAAACAAGGTGAATCATAATGATTAGGATTTGCGTAATATTAACACTCCGGATGACGTGGTAGCGAGTCTGCAAGCCCCATGGTTGCTATTGTCGGCTCTTGTTCCTACACAGAATAAACGCGAAACCATGCAAAAGATATTTTATGATTACTATTAGATATTGACATTCCTGTCTACTTGTCACGTCACTGCGGCTTCCTCAATGGCGTGCCTGTTGTCAGAATGGTTATAAATAGTTTCACATCTGCTATGAGTCTAAAATAATATACGTTTGCAATCCGCCACACTATAGGAAGGTATGACATAGAAATGTGTTGATATCCCCATTATTTTTATTACGGTAGTCATAACGCATGCCATTCGTGTTTTGAATGGTTTCTCATCACGGAAGGTATAGCATCATTATCACCTCTAGCTGCTCGATAAAGCTCTGTCATATTAAACATTATTTATCTATTGTGCCGAACGTGACGTCACAGCAAGGTTCCTGGTTGCAATGTTTACGCACTATCAGTTCAGATGACGCAAATCGACACTATTGTGCAGGCCGGTGTCGCGCGCGCGCATGCGCATGCGTCCCGACCCGACCAACCACCACCACCACACCACATACCACATAAACATTACAAATTTTATACAAACCTTCATTATATTGACAGTTTGTGTTCGTCCAAGTGTACACAACCTATCGTAACGCAAAGACGAGCTGTGATTGGTCGGGTCGGCACGCATGCGCATACGCATCCTATATCATGTATTTCGCACACGTCAGGAATTTCGCGCGACACCGGATAATCTTCGCATGACACATGAAATCGCTCAAAATTGTCATCTCATAGCCTGATGAAGAGAGATAATTCTCGAAAGCTTGCTGATTAAAATTTAACACCCTATTCTATTTTTCTACATTTATATATACATACATACATATATATATGTGTGTGTGTGTGTGTGTGTGTGTGTGTGTGTGTGTATATTATATACACACACAGGGAAGGGCAACATGTTTGTGTCTGCAGTTCTCAATCCACGAGAAGATCAATCATAGAATAGAGAGAATGAACGCTCTGATACGCCTCAGCAGAAAATCGCGAGAAAAAAATAACGTCAACGACAGTACTTCTAACACCTGCACGTTCCTAGCGCACAAACACCACACAAAGAAACTTCAGAGAGAGAGAGAGAGAGAGAGA
>NW_014577832.1:135284-138538 GCF_000485595.1 Priapulus caudatus
TCCTCTCCTCCTCCCCTCCTCTCCTCTCTCTCTCTCCCCTCCTCCCCTCCTCTCTCTCTCTCTCTTTCGTCCCGCCGGCCGACATTGTGTGCTGCCAGCTTTCACCGTCTCCGCGAGTTAAGTCGGCGCGTCATGCAGGTAGCACCTAATTTCCTGAATATATTAGCGACGATGATGAGGCAATAAGGACTTGCGCCACGGACACGTCAACAGCACGTGTGCGCTCGAAAGGTGTCTTGCTGCGCGTGCGGCTTGGTTCTCGCCACGACCTAATGAGATTGGATGAAAAGTGACACGAAGTTGCAAATGCATTCAACGGGCAAATAAAGAGCATCGGGGAGGAATAGGTGGGGAAGGCGCGCGCGGTGGGTTACGGAAGAAGAAGAAGAAGAAGAAGAAGATAGATCTGTCGCGTTCAATGATAGACACGAAAATAGAGTGTACGGTGTAAGTGTCGTGTGTCTGTCATCCACCCTGCTACCTATTCAACAATGCGCATGCATGAAGCACCATCTACTACATGCATGCACGCACACACGCGCAGCCGCACGCGTGCGTGCATGGAAATTGAAGCACGCGCGATCTTGCACGCGCGTGGGGACGCGAACGACCACCCACACGCGCATGCACGCACGCACTCAAGCGCATAAAACATTGCCTCTTGCCAGGGTTTAAACGTCGCTTTGTACACCAATAAAACATTATTTGTAAATTATTTCGTACCTATGCTTACCTAACATTATAAATTATCGTTGCGAGATTTGTTGAGGTCATATCATAGTAGAATCAATCCCACCAAAAGAGCACCGATCTATAAGTAAATCAAATAACCTCTTAATTCTTACAAAACAATTCGAGGTATTAAGCACGCAGTATAGTCGTGATAACATTTATGTTTTTACGGTTTTTTTCAATCGTACAAAACGACCTGGCTTTGTTTCGCGTGCAACCATCGGACTAACAATGGGGAACGGTTCGCGAAATCACGGCGCTTGTCTACGCGTCGTCCCCGCATGTATCTTTGTTGTCGCTGACAGCTATACGCCGAACCATCGGCCATAAGTTAATTCGACGTTTTACGGTCGGTAATTAAAGGCATATAAAATCAGACTAAAATCACAGAAAGTGCAGAGAATCGTGAAATTCACTCGCGTATCAATCTGGCACGCTCGGCGAACCCGAAAGGAAACGAGCGCCGTGGTTTGATGTCGCACAGCCGCCCCCTGTCGGGATAACGCGCCCCCTGCCGAGCGGCCCCGACGACGGCCGGTCTTTGCCGAGTTCAAGACGCGTGATGAGGCATGATTACACACAGTGTACTGCGCGCGTGCACGTGCGTGCATGTATGCGGTCGTGTACACGGCTGCGCGCGTGCACATGCGTGCGTGTATTTCGATTCGTACACGGTTATTCGCGTGCACGAAATTCGTTAGCAGTTCACTAATTGGTTGCATGCGTTGACTAATAGCCAACCTATGTTTTAACGCGTGACATGTATTGAATTCTCGCGTTAATAAAGATTTATAATACTCAAGGCCGCTCGGCAGGCGTCCCCTTTCTTACTACTAAACCTTCGAAATAATTTTCCTTAGTTTATTATTATTATTGGTATTATACTATGAGCGTAATCGTTCGGTTGTATACTAGTTTGTACTTACTTAACATCTTGATGCTGTTCTATAGAGTGTAGAATGCATAGAACGATCAACATCTTTCATAAGCAAGTCCCGAGCTAGCGCCGGCTCGTTGGAGGAAATGGTCTAATTATTACCATAACATATGTTTACAATTTTAGACCGGTCCATGTGGTCCGGCGTTCGTATAGAGACAAATTGGGGGCCTGGTAAAAATTTCTTATCCCTATCCGATTGCGGAAACCGGGGGAAGTCAGCGGATATTCTATACGCGAGCGAAATTATCTGAGAGCATAGCGGTTAGTAGAAGACAAAGAGAGGGACAAGCAGAACCCAACCCGGGTAGTTTGACCAGTGGACATCCATGCAGGAAAAAGTAGCGCATACGTTTACCGACCGAGTTAGCTGTTGTTTCTATTGCTATCGTAAATAATCAAGGGCGCACACATTAACGGAAAGAGTGCTTGCAACGCAATGTTCAGCAGCTGCTGTGGTACACCAATGCACGCGCACACGCGCGGACACGCACACGCACACGCACACGCACACGCACGCCCACCCCCACACACGCACACGCAAGCACGCACGCACACACGCACGCGCAGCACAACACAACACACACAAGCACGACGCACAGCGCACACAGCACACGCACGCACGCACGCCAAACGCACGCACGCACAGCACACACACACACAACCATTTACGATCACGCACACGCCCACAGGCGTTTCATTACTGGAGACGAGGTATAGAGAGAGAAGGAGAAGAGAGAGAAGCGAGCGAGTAAGAGCAGCTAGGAGAGAATGAAGACAGAGAGAGGGAGACGGACACAGAGGGACCGGGGACGGGGGAGAGCTGGCGACGAAGACGAGGAGGTGAGGAGAAACTCTAGATGAAGTGACAGGGGCGAAGAGGGGGGGAGAGACAGAGGGAGAGCAGGCGACGACGAGGCGCTAGAGGAAAGAGGAGGGCGAAGAGGAAGGAGAGAGAGAGAGAATAAGAGAAAGAGAGAGCAAGAAGAAGAACGGATGAGCAAGAAGACCGAGAGAGAGAGAGAACGAGAGAGAGCGAGAGAAGAGGACGAGGAGGAGAGAGGCAGATTATTATATATATATATATTATATATATATTATTGACAACAGCGATGTTTGTTTCCCCAAAAACACAAAATCGCTCTAGACGTGTAAACAAATGCCCAGCAGGTCAGCTCCGTTGCCACGGACACACGAGACTGTGGGCGCGACACATGCTATTGCTGTTGTACACGAACGACAGACTGCGAACAATATCAAAACACTCGTCGGTCTTACCAAATGTTCTGCGACCCTGACGAAGCATCTAAGCAAGCAGACATGTTAAATTGTTGGTCTGTAATGAATGTCAATTGCGATCCAGAACGAGATTGCGACGCAACAGTAGCAAGCGATCGCAGCGAGCAGATTAGCAGGGTTTCGAGCAGCTAGCAGAGTAGCAGCAGAATAGCAGTAGCAGCCAGCAGTAGCAGCAGAACAACGCAGCTAGCGTAGCAGTGTAGCAGTAGTATAGTAGGCAAGTAAGCCAGTAGTGCTAGCAGTCAGTAGATACAGTAAGTAGTAAGCCAATAGGTAGTAGACATTC
>NW_014577832.1:138628-142392 GCF_000485595.1 Priapulus caudatus
GAGAGAGAGAGAGAGAGAGAGAGAGAGAGAGAGACAGAGAGAGAGAGAGAGAGAGCACCTTCTACAGATACAAATATCGTTTTGCGTCGCAGTTACTATAATTAGAGCATATTCAATACTTGCATATTCAATCATGAGAATTCTGGCCGCATCTGGAACCACGCTCGCGAGCGCCAATAGGTGGCGTGCATGCGCATCGACGCGAATATTACATAGAATATGCTGTTAGTTATCAATAGAACGTCATTCAGAGCGCACGCCGGATCAAACGCATTTAAGTTGGAGTGACTTTGCAATAAATTCTCGTGGGGAACAAAGTTTTTCTTTTACCCGAAACGAAAAATCAATGTTGCACGACACAACACGCGCGTTCTTCTACGACGTTCACCATAGTAACAATAATAATAATAATAATAATAATATTAATAATTAGTAATCGCGGCAAAGCCCAGCACTAAAATCCCTATTATGCATAATTTGTAAGACGATAATACTGCATCGCGTGATACACGCTTCCGGAAAGTGACCGAAGACTTTATCGATCAACGCCGAGTAATCCATTCATTGGCTTTTCATCGATCTTTCCTGTTCCGGTCTCCGCATATTAAAACGCACTAGAAATGCTGGATAAAATCGACTCTCTCACTGAACGCTTTGTGCGGTCTTCAGATACGACTAATGGGAGAGAGAGAGAGAGAGAAAGAGAGCCGGCTAGCGGTTGAAATACATTTCGTTTCTGTTCGTATGTCAGAACACGGAAATCATTATTCGCGAGCCAGAAAAGTCGTTAGTCTCATTTAATTTTTTTCTTCTTCTCAAAAGCTATACAACTGGTTAACCAATTCACTGGCGCGCGCGCGTGCACGCATGCACGACGCGGTCTCTCTGTACTGATCACCACTCACTCACTACGTCGTCGTCAGTCTTTCGTCGACTACATCATTCGATTCACTGGCGAGAGCTGCTTCTGATGCTGTTTAAATGGAGATGACATTAATCGTGTATATATATAGATGTACTCGCCATTACTGTGACGCTTAACCGTTAGCATGCCCTAGTGTTCATCTCTAATGAAACTGCAGTAGTATATATATATATATATATATATATATATATATTAACGGTAATTCTCCAGGAAAAAAAAAATATATATATATATATATATATCTTTTTTCAGGGGAAGTACCGTGAAATAGTTTTATGTAGTATATAATTATATACACAGGGGCAGTCTCACATGTTCTAGAAAACGGCGTACTATATTCTGAGCGAAGCTTCTATGTGTTTACTACGCTCAGGTGGAAGTTTTATGTAGTTCAATGTAGTGAAAGTTTCTGGATATACAACATTGTTATGAAATTGCGCCAAGTTATCATGAATATGCCTCTCTGGCTGTGCAACCTAAATGCGTCAGTATTTCTGGCGTAACGCACTTGCCCAGTCTACGTTTAAATATATTACTTGCCTTGAAATAGTAGTTTTTAGTGTATCCTTTGAAATGTGCTTAGGCCACTTTCAGGGTGATCAACTAACAGTGTGGCAATTTTGGAGGTCCTAAGCCAATAAATGGCGGAATGCATAGACATAGTTCGTTTTTGTAGTAGTATAGATGTTGCTGCAGGGGCCCGTTTATTTAATGCTGCTGCAGGGTCCCGTTTATTTAACGTTTTTTCAGTTTTTTTCTCCTGTCACTTTAGATGACCTCGGAGGTCCCATCCAATGTGCCCATGATATTCAGCATTAAAGGCTACCCCTACTGAACGTCCTTGGATATTTCTAGAGTGCTCCATATTGATTTGCATTGAGAACAGACAAACAAACAGACATTCATTCACTAATATGTATTAGATTTTTTTTTCAGGGGAATTACCGCGAAATAGGCTATATATATATCCTATATCACGGTAATTCCCATGAAAAAAAAAGAAAAAAAAAATATATATCATATATATATATCTTATATCACGGTAATTCCCCTGAAAAAAATAGTGACTGCATGATAACCTTCTCAACTATTACGTGTGTGTTTACCATTACCTTACCATTACCTTACCATTGCCTTACCATTACCTTACCATTACCTTACCATTACCTTACGAACGAAGACTGTTTGGTTAACCCGGTGAGGTATACGCACAGCTATAGTACGGCTAGGCTATACTACAGTTATCGACATAATATCTACTCTGTCGTGGATTCATATATCTAGCTGGGAAGGCGGGTGGCATGCTCACCGAGTCGTTCTACTATACTCAGGAGCCATTGCCATAAAAGCGGGCAGGGTGTCCGCTAGGGTGTCGCTACTAGCTTTTTTGTAATATTGCACCGACAACGTAAAATCGAGTGCGTGAAAAAAAACATGTGCAGTTAGTAAAGCTGCGTACGATGGCGATGCTTTGCGCGTGCTGGGGGGGGGGGTCGGTGAATGTAAACTGGTTTCAGCACGTGGGGGTGTTTCTACGGGTCGCATGCCGTAGTGTGTGTAATGTGTATACGGTATAGTGTGTGCATGCAATGGCCGCTAATCACGTTATGCGGCGGATTAGCCTTGTGGCATAATACATAAGATAACCCGCTGGCCATTGTATACACGTGCACGCACGCACGCACGCACGCACGCACGCACGCGCCCCCCCCCAACACACACATACACACGTGCGCGCACGCGCATGCATATAACCTCGAGCACGCATACACACACGCACACACACACACACACACACACANGTGTGCGCGTGTGCGTGTGCGTGTGTGTGCACGCGTGTGCGTGTGTATGTGAACACACACACACACACATGTGTGTGTGTGTGTATGTGTGTGTGTCTGTGTGTGTGTGTATGTGTGTGTGCGTGTGTGCGCGTGTGCGTGTGCGTGTGTGTGCACGCGTGTGCGTGTGTATGTGAATGTGTGTGTATGTGTGCGTTACGTGTACCATAATAATAGGTATGTATATATCGTAACTAACGAGCTATTTTATTCGTACGACCATCACCAGCAGCCCATGACATATGTTAACCGGTCAACTAACCGGTGTTACGCGTATGTGTTAAGATAACTATGCTCAATTGAACCACAGCCACAGGACCTTATGATACAAGCTCTTCTTGTCAAAATAAACCATTAACGACATATTGCAGTGGCTTGTCACAAATAAACCCGTGGCACCTAACACAACAAATCTGGGAGTTCGGCCACACAGGGTTTTTGCTTCCTGCGTCAGGGGTCTTTCGACTTACACAAACACATACACACGCGCGCGCATGCGCGATCGAAGATCTATATCACAATGGCCATATTCCGCACAATTAATTCTACATGATTTCCAGATTTTTCTGATTTTATCAGCGCTGATTTTTCTTGTCGAAGATATATATATCCATGCCTCTATGCAGTCGTTCTGTCGCCAGCAGTATGGCTGCCAGATAAATCTCATAGAGAATTGTGATCTCCCATAAGCGCGCCGAGGTATTAAATATGTAATCAAACCGCAATGAACACGTACCACCTGATGGACATAGCCACACAAATCGAATCATTCATTGAAAGTAGGCGTGTTTATCGTGAAGAAACCAATCAGTAACTATGTGAAACTGCGCGTACATTATTACAGGCTATGGCTAAGGGATGAAGCACCTGTGAAGCTCCGATGTGTGTGTGTGTGTGTGTGTGTGTGTGTGTGTGTGTGTGTGTGTGTGTGTGTGTGTGTGTGTGTGTGTGTGTGTGTGTGTGTGTGTGTGTGTGTGTGTGTGTGTGTGTGTGTGTGT
>NW_014577832.1:143392-149335 GCF_000485595.1 Priapulus caudatus
TATATACTATATATATATATATAGTGTGTGTGTGTGTGTGTCGGTGCGTGCGTGCGTGCGTGCGTGCGTGCGTGCGTGTGTGTGTGTGTGTGTGTGTGTGTACGTGTGTGTGCGTGCGCGCGCGCTTGTGTATATGTGTGTGTATACACATGTGCGTGCGTGCGTGCGTGTGTGTATGTGTGGGTGTGTGCGTGCGTGTGTGTCATAGGCAAATATCGTAACCAACGTGTAAGTAAAATTGTATGATAATCACTAACAGAAAAATAGCGACATGCGATATGTTATAAACGATTTAGGTGTTCTCTCTTACAACAATTCTCTTGTGACTCATTTCTCTTCATCCCTTTGTTTGACTCATTAAGAAAAAAGCGTGAAAAAGCCTTATCGTGACGTGTTCTACTGCTTAATGAACATATTGGAGAGATCAATGGCGTCACAATCATAGAAATGATATACTAGTTAGATCTTATACTTAATATTGATCAAGCTTTACCACTTTACTACTTTATTACAACGTATTAATTACTACTTATTACTACGTATTTACTACTTTAGTAATTACTTAGTATCTCTATATATTTCTATAGTGACAACGATCCAGCTAAGCTAAACCTATATCTCGCTTCGATTAAACGCTGACTTATTGATGATGACAAAATATCTGTACCTAATTATTATAAATCCAATCGTGATGTGAGTCGTGGTCGCATTCGTATGTGCGAATCTGTGATAACAGAAAAATCGTTGATTATTAAAGGTGTGCAATAACATTAGCAGCGACGACTACCTGCCTATATGCAAGCTGGCCTACCTACCGCCATGCGTGTAGCGGGCGGAATATATGATTACTCTACGGGCAAACTGTCATTAACGCTCATCTTCTTACCTGCCATAGGTAACACGCGCCACCCGCTTTCCGTCACAGCAGGTACAAACAAACACGTGTGCAGAGGTAGGAGAAAGCCTCACACAATCTCTCTCCCCCTCTCCCCCAGACTCCCTCCTAGTGCCACCTGACATCGCACTCTGTGAATCTCCCCCATCGCGACCCCCTCCTCCTGTTCCTCTCCCTCTCCCCCCCTCTCTCCTCTCTCTCTCTCCCCCTGCTCCCCTCTCTCTCTCTCCTTCTTCTCGTCCTGCAGGCGACATTGTTGTGCTTGCGCAGCTTTCACCGTCTCCGCGGAGTTTTAGAGTCGGCGGCGTTCGAGGGCAGGCAGTAGCACCTAGATTTCTGAACTATTTATGCGTACGATTCGAGGAGGCAGGGCAATAAGGACTTTGCTGCGCGACGGGAGGCGGCGGGAACAGCACGGTGTGCGCCTCGAATAGCGGTGTCAACGTTGACGAGATGGCGGGCGTGGCGGCCTTGGTTCTCGCCACGATCCTAATGAGATTTTGGTGACAAGGTGACACGATGTTGCGAAATGCATCGTCAAGACGGGCAAAGTAACAGAGCATACGGGGGCACAGGAAGTAGGATATGGTGGGGATAAGTGTGGCTTCGGCGACCGGACGTGGGGTTACGGAAGAAGAATGAAGTAAGAGAGAAGATGATGCGGGTCGTGCGTCAGAATGGACTTTAGAGAACGACGATAATAGATCGTGGGGTGTACGCGGTTAAGATCCCACTGAGTGAAGTTGTGTGCATCCTGTCATCCTAACGCCTGTGCCTATTTACAACAAATCGTATGCGGATCCCCTCAATTATGGACAATGTGTAGTACGCGCTACGCAGTCGTACTTACATGCGGGGTGCAGCACACACAGCGGACGGAAGGTGAGTCGCCCCGCGACAAGATGAGCAAGGTGGGACAGCGTGTTCGCTGTAGCATGGAAATTTGAGGCAATTCGCGGCGATCTTGCATCCGCGCTCAGATGGGGTACAAGTGTTGAGTCAGCCACCCTAACACCGTGGGCGGCGCATGGCACGCAACGCGGCTCAAGCGCCTAAATACATTGACCTGGCTTGCTCGGAAGGTTAGAGTGTGTGATTCACCCGTCGCACATTATTTGCGAATTGGATTCCACACCGGAATGAAAACGGTGAGGCAGATTTAATTGTTGATCGGAATCCTCTCATTTTACGAGATATCACTATGATGGCTATACTAATGTTGGGTGGAGAGGACTGCATATGAGCGGATTCCCTTAAAGATTATGATATCGTTTGACTTTTGTCGTGGATTGTGTCTGGGAGGGTGGCATCTGATATCAGGTATGGTTAGATTACTCACTTTACACTTTAGAATCCTCAAGTGGAGGGTTGAAGGACTTACCCGCAGGGCAATCCTCATTAAGTAAATCACACTAACCTCTTAATTCTTAAAACAATTCGAGGTACAGATTTTTAGAATTGTTCACGTGGTGCGGGTTTGGGTGGGGTATAAGCCGGCGTGATAGTAGACTTGGATAGGACACTTTACTACATTGTATTTTATACGAGGTTGTTTATATACTCAATGTGCGTGCAGATAGGGGAGACTTCTATGGTGCTTCGTGAGATTGCTCTCTACAGGATGCGGATGTTCGCATTACACAGCTCCAGTCGGGTGGAAGCTAGTGCGGATTTCCCCTACAGGATTTTAGAATTTGGTCACAGCTAAACAATGGTTGGGGCGGTTTGAGGAGAGACTTTTAGAGCGAACGGGCTATATCTCGCTGAAAAATTAGAATTTGCGAATCAATGCACGGTTTTGCGGCGTTTTGTGCGTAGCGGGCAGGTACTCGTCTTTTCGCGTGCTTGGATGTACTCACCTCATTGTTTAGTATTTGTTTCACTGTCGTCTGGAACAGCTAGTACGTGGCTGAACCGAGATCGTGACAGTTGTCAGGATTTCGTTCATTACTACATTGTATGTCTACTCTAGTGGCGGGTGGATCAGACGGAGGTGGGGGATCCACTTTTTAACAAGGAGTAATAATTTCAAAGTTTGCAGACTAAGAAGTCACGCGAGGAACGTGCAGAGAGATTAAGGGATGTCGACAGTGTGATAGAATTGTGCTTACTCAGTTGCGGTAATCAAGTCTTGGTGGGCACGCTGCGGCTAGGATACGCGCGCAAGGATGCGCAACTCAGACGATTGTAGAATTTGTGACCGCGGTGTGGGGGGGTTGATGGGGACGGCTGTGGTCGCACAGCGCCCCTGTCGGCGATAACGGCCGCCTGCGAGCTGGCCTACGTGCGGACGGACATTACGCCTTGTTACACGGAGGTCTTTTAGCCGAATTTTAGTGATTACGCGGTTGAGATGAGGCACATAGGGAGCTGGGATTTACCAAATTTACAGTGATAGCTGCGTGTGCTGTGTTGGTTCGCCTGCTGTTTGTGGGAGGACTTAGGAGTTTTGGATTCCGCTTACAGACTTGAGAATTTTTTTTCACGTTGGTGGGTGGGGGTGTGTGTGGAGACTTTACAGCGGCGATCCATTTGACAGATAAAGTTTTGTGTTTGATCGTGTGGTGGGTGTGTGTGCCGTGGCTCGGGCGTGTCGTGGTGTGTGTTGTGCTCTGTGGGACTTTTTTAGTTTGGCGGCTCCCCTACAGATTAGAATTTGTTCACCGGGTTGCGGCGAGTGGGGTGTGTGTGGTGTGTGTTTTATGGTTGTCGTGTTGTGTGCCCCTTACAGATGTAGAATTTGTTCCACGTGGTGGAAGGAGACTTTTTTAGTTTGGGCGATTCTCCTTACAGATAAATTGTCATGTGTTCGGTCCGGTGTGTGTGCGTGCGTGCGTGGGTGGAAACTATTGGCGGATCCCCCTTACAGATAGAATTTTGTCACAGCGGTGTGGGCAGGTGGGTGTTGTGGGACGTGGGTGATCTCGTGTATCCGAGATAGGGAGTTGTTTTCACTGTGGTTTGTGCTGTATGGTGGTCGGTGATGTGGAGACTTGAGTGCGTGTGTATGCATGTTGTTGCCTGTGTTACATGGGTAGTTTTAGAATTCGTCTTGAGGCGGCTGTGTATGTGTGTGTGCGTTGTGTGTGTGTGTGCGTGCGTGTGTGTGTGTGCGTGTGCGTGTGTGTGTGTGCGTGCGTGTGTGTGTGTGTGTGTGTGTGTGCGCGCGCGCGCGTGTGTTTGTGTGCTTGAATTCTTCGCGAGTGCTCTCCGAGTTTCTTGTGCGATACCGTACAACCGAGATGGCGACGCAGCCGACGGCAATTTACGTCGGCAAACCGACGAAAGCCGCACGGATATAGATTCTCTATCCCGATGTCCCCCCGATCATTCCAGCTGCTTCTAGCGGGGCGACGATGGTGCAGCAGTAGTACGACCGCATGCAGTAGTGCGCAGCTACTGAGGCGCCGAACCGAGAGTAAATTCATGGGGAATCTTTCGTGATTTCTAATAATTGTTCTGCGGCAAATGGGGCACGATTTTATGTAAATGTTCCCGCGATTATCGAACACTAGTCGGCAAGCATTAACATTTTTATTGGCGTTTGCTGGAAGATATGCAAATGCGACCGAGGGAAAATTTGCGAGCAATTTAGCGTCGTGTTCGTAGGCTGTTATTAAGGGCAATTTGGCGAAGGGCAAGATTGTGCAAAATTTGCATTTGGGACAGATGTTTTTGTGCCTTGCATCTAGTGGCATGAAGTGGGTATTTTATGTGTTTATAGCAGCTATATTTTAGGCGATAGGGCCAAAAGGCCCACACGACAACCTAACAAATAATGTAAACAGCTAGAGGGCAAGTGCACAGAGATGTTTTTATCATTGCAGTAAGTAAAAATAGATATCAAATTACATCAGGTACCATACTTTTATTTTAAACCCTGTTATTGTAATATATATATATATACACATATATTACAATAACAGGGTTTAAAATAAAATTGTGGTACCTGATGCAATTTGATATATATTTTTACTGTATATGTCTTAGATATCAATTATGGACTGACAATATCACACACACACACACACACACACACACACACACACACACACACACACACACACACACACACACACACACACACACACACATATGAGAGGTCGGGTTTCTCGGAGTCGCACGCGTCGTTTTCATTAAGGCGGGGACAATATTTTGCATACGATTGTTTGTATTGACTGGTGCTCGTGAAAGGGGGCATGGTGTGGATGGGGCGTCGGTGGGCCCTGTGGATGGGGTCGGTGGGGGTATGTGAGGTGGCTTGGCCACACGGTGAGCGTATGGCCTGCCATCATAACCAGAGCAGAGGACCTTTGAGGGCCCGTTCGTCGTCGTTTTCGTTGTCGTTTGTCGTTGTCGTTGTCGTTGCTCGTTGTCCGTAGTCATTGTCGTTGTCGTTGTTGTTGTCGTTGTCGTTGTTCATTGTCGTTGTCGTTGTTTGGTCGTTGTCGTTGTCGTTGTCGTTGTCGTGTGCGTTGTCGTTGTTGTTGGGTCGTTGTCGTTGTAATTGTCGTTGTCGTTGTCGTTGTCCATTGTCATTGTCAATTGTCGTGTCGTTGTCGTTGTCGTTGTCCGTTGTCGTTGCGTTTGTCGTTGTCCTTGTCATTGTTGTTGTCGTTTGTTGTTGTCGTTGTCGTGTGTCACGCTGTTGTACGTTGTCTAATTGTCATTGTCGTTGTCCGTGTGTCGTTGTCGTTGTCGTCTGTCGTCGTTTGTCGTTGGTCGTTGTCGTTGTCATTGTCGTTGTCGTTGTCATTTCATTGTCATTGTCGTGTGTCGTGTGTGCGTTGTCGTTGTCGTTGTCGTTTGTTGTTGTTGTCGTCGTTGCCGTTGTCGGTCGTCGTTGTCGTTGTACGTCTGTCGGTCGAGTCGTCTAGCTCGATTGTCGTCGTCGTCGTCGTCGTCCTCGCTCGTCCTCGTCGTCCGTCGTGTTATATATATATATATATGTATGTGTGTGTGCGTGCCGTGCGGTGCGTAGCCGTGGCGTGCGTGCGTGCGTGCGTGTGTGGTGTGTGTGTGTGTGTGGGTGTGTTGTTGATGTGCTG
>NW_014577832.1:149810-150146 GCF_000485595.1 Priapulus caudatus
GAGAGAGAGAGAGAGAGAGAGAGAGAGAGAGAGAGAGAGAGAGAGAGAGAGAGAGATCAAGAGAAAGCGAGAGAGAACACGCTTTCTCTAACATCAGAATTTCCGGTGACACTTTTACGGTATTGTTCTACTATTGTTCTGCGCTCCTCTATGGAATTTACATCCCAGAAATAAAGCAAAGCCTGGCGGCTAAAGGCTTAATAAAGCAATATATAATTTAATATAGTTAGAGAGCTTCGCAAGACAAGGCGTGATTATCTGGGTGATTATTACAAATGTATATCTATCTACCTACCTACTTATCTATCTATCTATCTATCTATCTATCTATCTATC
>NW_014577833.1:0-1558 GCF_000485595.1 Priapulus caudatus
ATGTGTGTGTGTGTGTGGTGCTGTGTTGTGTGTGTGTGTGTGTGTGTGTGTGTGTGTTAGTGCGTGTGCTGTGTGTGTGTATGTGTGTGTGTGTGTGTGTGTGTGTGTGTGTGTGTGTGTGCCGTGTGCTGTGTGTGTGTGTGTGTGTTGTGTGCTGTGTGTGCTGTATGTGTGTGTTGTTGTGTGATGCGTGCGTCGTGTATGTGTGTGTGCCGTGTGTGTGCGTGTGCGTGTTGGTGTGTGGTTTGTATTGCGCCTGCGTGCGTGCGTGCGTGCCGCCGTGGCGTGGCGTCGTACCTGGGAACACGCTTACCTGACTAGCAGTGATTGATTTTCGCGCCGCGGCACTGGCACGCTAATTGTTTCTCGCTTGAACGCCGCCCATCCCTCCCTCCCTCCCTCTCCCGCTCTCCCCTACCCGCCCACCCCTCGTCAGCCTCCTACTCGCGCACCGCGCTCGGACCTCCACCCACCTAACAACGCTACACAGCGCGCGCCCCGCGAGCCAGCGACAGATTTCCATCGTCTGCTGCTGCTGCTGCTGCTGCTAACCCTGCTGCACAGCGCACGACGGCATCCATCTTGTCAATGGATGGACTCGCAGCGATAATTTCGCTTTCGGCACGCTAGCCGGCGCCACCGTCGACGGGTAATGAATGACTAAGAATAAACAGTTCGCTGCGACCAGGAAGCTAGAGAGGGAAGGAGGACAGAGAACGAAAGAGAGAGAGAGAGAGAGAGAGAGACGATGAGACGAGAGAGAGAGACCAACGAGCCACGCAGCAGCAGAGAAACGAGGCGGCCGATTCAGAGAAAAAGATATAAAGAAGGAGAGAGAGAGAGCGCAAGAGAGAAGGGAAAGGGTCACAGACCTAGAGAAGGAAAGAGAGAGAGAAGTGGAGGTAGGAAAGGGGAGATCTATAAGAAGAAGACAATAAAAATATACAATACATTATATATAATATATACTATTAATATATAATATATATATATATAGAGAGAGAGAGAGAGAGAGAGCGAGAGACTAGAGAGAGAGATGAGAGAGAGACAGGACCAGACACAGACAGAGACAGAGAGAGAATCCAAGCGAGAGAGGGAGAGAGAGAGAGAGAGAGGGAGAAGAGAGAGAGAGAGCGAGACGAGAGAGAGAGAGAGAGAGAGAGAGAGAGAGAGAGAATGATAGAGGAATCGGTGGGGACAGAGAAGGGGTGGGGAGAGAAGAGGGCAGAAAGAGAGAGAGGGAGAGAGAATGGGTGTGGCAGAGGGGGAGAGGGGGGGACCTATGACTAAGTCCCGTCGTGCACGCTATCGGTGACAGCAGGATTTGCATTGTCACAGTCACCCCGTTAATGGCTCACCAGTATTCATCATGACGTCATCCCACGTCAATAGGAGGAAGAGAGGGTTGCGGGATGTGTCGGGGAGAGGGGGAAGGGTTAATGGGAAGACAGAGCTGTGTGGAGGGATTATAGCAAACCCCCTGAATCGAAGGAGGAGAGGGGAGGAAAGGAAAAGAGAAGAGAAGAGAAGAGAAGAGAAGAGAAGAGAAGAGAAGAGA
>NW_014577833.1:2424-4826 GCF_000485595.1 Priapulus caudatus
TCTGTGAGTAGCTGGTGTTAGATCTGTGACTAGCTAGTGTTAGATCTGTGACTAGCTGGTGTTAGATCTGTGAGCAGCTACTAGTGTTAGATCTGTGAGTAGCTGGTGTTAGATCTGTGACTAGCTAGTGTTAGATCTGTGACTAGCTGGTGTTAGATCTGTGAGCAGCTACTAGTGTTAGATCTGTGAGCAGCTAGCATTAGATCTGTGACTAGCTGGTGTTAGATCTGTGAGTAGGGGAATGGCACTCACCACGACATGTCTCCTGAACTGGTGACTATCTGGTTGTCGTTATATCTGTGACTACCTATTGTTTGATCTGTGACTAGCTAGTGTCAGATCTGTGACTAGCTGGTGTTTGATCTGTGACTAGCTAGTGTTTGATCTGTGACTAGCTAGTGTTAGATCTGTGACTAGCTAGTGTTAGATCTGTGACTACTTATTGTTTGATCTTTGACTAGCTGGTGTTAGATATGAGTATGTACTCACCACGACATGTCTCCTGAACTGGTGACTATCTGGTTGTCGTCGAGGAACCTGCAGCAGGACAGGTAGCCGGTGTGGCCCGGTAGCTCCCGGCTCACTCGCACGTTGCCTTCTCTCGTTTTCAAACTGTAGATGGAACATATGTTATCCAGACCTGTGCGGAGAGAAGAGAGAGAGAGAGACGCGATGAGACGAGAGAGATACCGGAAGAGACGTGAAGTGACGCGAAGATACGAGGAGAGATGAGAATTGAAGAGATGTAAGGATCAAGACGGCCGGCGATAGGTGCCGGTGTGCTTGTCGTTTGGCGAGTGACCAATGGCAACGGCTGCAAGCTAGCTCTAGAGACCAGCGTCAACTGTGGATGTCATCGGACGTTGTGGACGACACCAGGTGAGGATGTCACCAGACGTGGATGTGACAAGCCGTGGATATCACCAGCTATCCCTCGATCCCACACGCCGCACCTCACAGCAAACGCACGCACGCACGCACGCACGCACGCGTGCGCACGTGAGTTTACTGTACCGGCTACGCCACCCACGGCAGGCCCACGTAGCATTGCCGCGGCTTCCTCCATGCCTACCCCCCCCCCCCCTGTTAGGGTGCGCTACTCTGCGGCGAATGTTTACAACACCGTCCATCTATGCGCGCAGCAACACCGCCCTAACATCTTGCGAACGTGCCGTCTCGTTTCTGCGCCGCCATTATGACGGTCGGCCCCGGAGACGCGGCGCAGCTACGCAGGCGTCTGCTGGCTGTGGCCTCGCACAGAGCTTTCTATCCTGTCTGCCAGGTGGCAGCACGCACGGTGCATTCACCTCCGTCTTCCGAGAAGTTGTACGGGGTTAACGTAACTCTTCACTGTACCTCGTGCAAGCGCGCATGCATACACACACACACACACACAGGCACACGCACACGAACACGCACACACGCGCACACACACAGGCACACGAACACGCACACACGCGCACACACACACACGCACACGCACAGGCACACGCTCGCACGCACACACGCGCACACACACACGGACGCACACGCTCGCACGCACACACACACACAAGCTGTCTTCCCCCGCATCCGTGCGCGCGTGTAGACAGAGAGGATGTTGATCTCTCTCCCATGTCAACCCAAACCTTCGCACCTCCCCCCTCCCCACCACACTTCCGACACCTGCCCACGTTCACCTACCTCCACACGCTACAAAACTGCCTGACGGAGCATAGGCACAGGTCATGACCCAACTGGAACGCAGTGGGATTGCATGTACCTGTAAAAACACACAAAAAGGAGAGAAAAACTTAGCACAATGCGAGAATATGACATGACAGCACGAACATGCCACATTATGCACAGAAATGTAACAACATTTTTAAATATGATAAAGCTTAAATGTGTTGTTAAGAACACATTTTCTAAAAGTGTCATATATACGTCCGTATGTATAATCAGTCCTTAAGTAGACAGTCAGTAGCCTTAAGTGCCTTAGGTAGAAAGACTTAAGCAGACGTATATGTGTATATCTATCTTTGAATAGTTAAATATTAACAAATATCTGTCTATATACCCCCTAAAAGCACTAATATAGATGTACTATTTCCAGAAATTGCATTTGTGTTACTGTGCAGTACTGTAGATATATTAGCGTATGGAAAATGTCTATGTATGACACTAGTTTTCGATACTGTCCACCTATGGTTAGATTATGTTTTATATATATATATATAACATATTCAAATAATAGGTAAATTAAAAGGGTAATTAATAGGCATTTTACTTCTCTCTCTCTCTCTCTCTCTCTCTATCTCTCGCTCTCGCTCTCGCTCTCGCTCTCGCTCTCTCTCTCTCTCTCTCTCTCTCTCGCTCTCGCTCTCGCTCTCGCTCTCTCTCTCTCTCTCTATATATATATA
>NW_014577833.1:4840-8901 GCF_000485595.1 Priapulus caudatus
CTGCTAGTGGTGGTGGTGGTGGTGGTGGTGGTAGTTGTGGTGTGCGCTGCTACTGCTGCTGCTGCTGCTGCTAGTGGTGGTGGTGGTGGTGGTGGTGGTAGTTGTGGTGTGCGCTGCTACTGCTGCTGCTGCTGCTGCTAGTGGTGGTGGTGGTGGTGGTGGTGGTAGTTGTGGTGTGCGTGGTTGCTGCTGCTGCTGCTGCTGCTAGTGGTGGTGGTGGTGGTGGTGGTGGTAGTTGTGGTGTGCGTGGTTGCTGCTGCTGCTGCTGCTGCTAGTGGTGGTGGTGGTGGTGGTGGTGGTGGTGTGCGTGGCTGCTGCTACTGCTGCTGCTGCTAGTGGTGGTGGAGGTGGTGGTGTGCGTGGCTGCTGCTACTGCTGCTGCTGCTAGTGGTGGTGGAGGTGGTGGTGTGCGTGGGTGCTGCTGCTGCTGCTGCTGCTACTGCTGCTAGTGGTGGTGGTGGTAGGTGGTGGTGGTGGTGGTGGTGTTGTTGTTGTTGGTGGTGGTGGTGGTGGTGCTGCTGCTGCTGCTGCTGCTACTGCTACTACTACTACTATTACTACCACTGCAGCTGCTGCTGCTGCTGCTGGTGGTGGTGGTGGTGCTGGTGGTAGTGGTGGTGGTGCTGCTGCTGTTTCTACTACTACTGCTGCTGGTGGTGGTGGTGGTGCTACGGCTGCTGCTTCTACTACTACTGCTGCTACTTCTACTACTACTACTGCTGCTGCTGGTGGTGGTGCCTGTCATTGGTTGCCTACTCATACAAGCACGCACGCTCACATTCACACAGTCATCTTACTCATTACCAAGTATCTATTATCATAAACACATTGCCACCTCCTTCTGCGCGTACACACGCGATCTCAGCAGACATTGCCAACAGCCACTCCCAAGCAGTAGTGAAGACCCTACGATCTTACATACAAGGTGCTAGCTAACCCAGTAACGTCCTCTAAATACCTCGAATACATTCGCCAGTCAGTCATCTTCCTTTAAACCGCGAAGGGATTCGCGTAAGAAGCACTCGTGGGTCACTCACTCTCTCCCTCGCTCACATACACACATACATGCCTCTCACATCTGGATGGTTGCCACACAGGCCCCTCCCCTTACCCCAACCCAGCTCCCCCACCCCGCCGCATCTCTCCTTCCCTCTCTCCCCCCACCACCACGGTTACTACAGATGTTTCCCACACCCCACTCTCGCCTATTTGCAGCTCCTCGGGGAATGCTGCCCGGGGTCTCTCTCTCTCTCTCTCTCTGTGCGTGCGTGCGTGCGTGCGTGCGTGTGCGTGTGCGTGTGTGTCTGTTTGTCTCTCTCTCTTGCCCATCCTTCTTCCTCTCCCTCTCTCTTTCTCTCTCGCGCGCTCTCTCTCTCCCTTCCCCTCCCTCTCTCCCTCTCCCTCTCTCTGGTGGTGATACGTGGAAGCTGTCGATGCCTAGAACCCCTACCGTGCATGGGCAGCGCACGCGTGTTTGTGCGTGAGC
The DNA here is from genome assembly GCF_000485595.1 of Priapulus caudatus. Taxonomy (NCBI): domain Eukaryota; kingdom Metazoa; phylum Priapulida; class Priapulimorpha; order Priapulimorphida; family Priapulidae; genus Priapulus; species Priapulus caudatus. The sequence goes on from NW_014577833.1 coordinate 6,327, forward strand.
GGTATAGCTACTGGTTAGGGTTGCCTTCCCCCATTAAACCAACCGGCGGCCAGAAATAGACTTCATTCACAACACGGGTCCACCATCCCCACTGTCGGGCAAAGCATGACTGGAATTCTTCTCGCATCTTATTCCCTCTCCCGCCTTTCCTCTCCCTCTCCTTCTCCTCCTCCTTCTCCCGCCCTTCCCCTTCGCTGGCTCTTGTAAGCTCTCTTCCTTCCTCTCTCTCGCTTTCTCTCTCCCCTATCCCTCTCTCTCTCTCTCTCTCTNCGGCGTGCGTCGGGCCGTTGTTGGCACCGACCACTACAAGGGCGCGTGTGTGCGTGCGTGCGTGCGTGCGTGCGTGCGTGCGTGCGTGCGTGCGTGTGGGTGTGGAGGCGTCACGCGAGAGTCAACTGACGCGGTCTACCCATCTCGACTCTCACATCCCTCCACACACTACACTCATCCAATACCCATCCACATCCATGATGAATTCCCCTGCTTTGTGATCACCCTAGCATGCATACGGTACGTAAAATACCATCATCACACCCTTGTCGTACCATTCCCTGCTCTACCATCCGTTGTCTTACCATCTGTCTACTAACCCGTGGCCACGCCCTGCATCATAATTACATATTCTACCATGTCATCCCCCCACCCTTACCTTACCTACCACGCCCTGCATCATAATTACATATTCTACCATGTCATCCTCCCACCCTTACCTTGCTCTACCACGCCCTGCATCATAATTACATATTCTACCATGTCATCCTCCCACCCTTACCTTGCTCTACCACGCCCTGCCTCATAATTACATATTCTACCATGTCATCCCCCCATCCTTACCTTACGCCTTACCTATCCCACGCCCTGCATCATCAATAACATATTCTACCACATGTCATCCTTCCACCTAACCTTTATCCCCTGACCGAGGCCCTGCCTGCATCATAATTACATATTCCTAACCATGTCATCCTCTTGACCACCTTCTCGTTTACTTGGCTCTAGTGCCCCACGCCCGCTGCAGATCATACTTGACCATATTCTACGCGCATGTAAATCCCCTTACCGTTACTATACCTATCCACGGCCCATGCATCATAATTACATATTCTTACCATGTCATCCCCCACCCTGTACGTTACCCCTGTACCACGCCCTCTGCATCAATACATATTCTAACCATGTCCATCCCTCCACTTACTTCCCGTACAACGCCCCTGCATCGATAATTAGCATACTTCTACCATGTCATTCCCCCCCACCTTACTTACCTCCCCACGGCCCTGCATGCATAATTACATATTCTACCATGTCATTCCTCCCACCCTTACGCTTTACGTACCACGCCCGTGCCATCATAATCTACAGTTGATTCTACTAACTACCTATGTCATCGCTCCCAACCCCTTACCCGTACCGTACATCCGACGCCCTGCATGCATAATTAACATTATTCTACCATGTCATCGCCCCCCCACCTTACCTGTTACTTCTACCGTGCGACGTCCTGGCATCCTAATTACATTATTCTAGAACCCATGTCATTCCCCTACCCTTGACCTTACCGTTACCACGCCCTTGCATCATAATTAACAACCTATTCATCCCATGTCATCTCTCCACGCGCTTAACCTTTGAACGCTACCGACGCCCGCGTAGCATCATAATTCTACATATTCTAGTACCGATGATCATCCTCCCACCCTTACTACGTACCACGTACTGCCGTGGCATCATAATTACATATTCTATCCGATGTCATCCTCCACCCTTACCTTACCTACCACGCCATGCATTCATAATTACGACCTATTCTACGCATGTCATGGCGGCCCGCTAACCGTTACCTTACCTTACTCTACGGATCCCAGGGACAACGAGGCGGCTCCCCTGCTCTACGCATGCCGAACCTTACGAAGAAGAGTCTTAGTGTGCGCTGGCTTACCATCTGCTGTGTCGCCGTACCCTCACCCCACTTCTTCGCATGACTTTGTGAAACAGTGTGAAAGCGGCTGCTTTTACTTAGGGGGGATGCAGGGATGCACAGCGCTGCGTGGGCGTGCGTTGCGTGGCGTGCATGCGCACGTCAATTCCATAACGTAGCAGGGGCGGTAGTACGTGAACGGTATTGATCACAATATGAAACAGACCATATATATATATAGAGAGAGAGAAAGAGCGCGCGAGAGAGAGATAGAGAGAGAGAGAGACGTGAGAGAGAGATAGACGAGAGAGCGAGATGAGAGACGAGCAGAGAGAGTAGGAGAGAGAGAGAGAGAGAAAGAGAGATAGAGAGAGAGAGAGAGAGAGAGAGAGAGAGAGAGAGAGAGAGTCCGGGAGAAAGAGACAGCGGGTAAGGGAATGAAAGAGAGTGAGACAGAGAGAACGAATGAATGGCAGGCAGTAAGCGTGAGTCATCCTCAGTGTCTGGCCATCCACTACTGACCACTAGCCACCACAACGCGAAGGCAAGCCAGCAGACTGACACTATACATCCGGGGCCGTTGTCAGAAACAAAATTAGTCTTAACATTAAAAAAACAATTTCTCCTAAACCGTCGACATCACTTTGTTTCGTATTG
>NW_014577833.1:11571-12023 GCF_000485595.1 Priapulus caudatus
AGAGAGAGAGAGAGAGAGAGAGAGAGAGAGAGAGAGAGAGAGAAAGAGAGAGAGAGAGAGAGAAAGGGAGGGGGGGATCGAGGAAGAGAGCGCCAGAGAGGGAAAGAGAGAATCATGTTTCGGCTTGTTGGCTACAGCGAGCAGTAGGAATGGTGTGTGGGGGGGGGGAGGCTCTGAGTGTATCTATCTATCTCTGTCTGTATCTATGAAAGGATGCTGTGTAAATATATGCAGGGATAGGCTGGATACTGTATGTATGCAGGCATGCTGTATATATCTATGCAGGCATGCTGTATATATATATGCAGGCATGGTGTATATATCTATGCAGACATGGTGTATATATCTATGCAGGCATGGTGTATATATCTATGCAGGCATGGTGTATATATCTATGCAGGCATGGTGTATATATCTATGCAGGCATGGTGTATATATCTATGCAGGCATGC
>NW_014577833.1:12033-14293 GCF_000485595.1 Priapulus caudatus
GCATGGTGTATATATCTATGCAGGCATGGTGTATATATCTATGCAGGCATGGTGTATATATCTATGCAGGCATGGTGTATATATGTTTATCTATGTAGGCATGCTGTGTATATATCTATTTAGGGATGCTGTATATATCTATATATATATCAAGAGCTAATAATACCTTAAGAGGTATTATTAGCTCTTGATATATATATATGTATACAGGAATACTATATATATATATATACAGGGATACTGTACGTATGTATATCTATGCAGGGATACTATATGTATGTGTATCTATGCAGGGATACTGCATATATGTGTATCTATGCAGGGATACTGCATATATGTAAGTGTATCTATGTAGGTATACTGTATGCATGTATATCTATGCAGGGATACTGTATGTAAGTATATAACTACTCAGGGATACAGTATGTATCAAGAGAAGATAATAACACATTGTGTTATTATCTACTCTTGGTATGTATGTATATCTATGCAGAGATACTGTATGTATGTATATATATATGCAGGGATGCTGTATATATTTATGCAGGTATACTGTATATAAGTATATCGATGCAGGGATGTTGTTGTATAACATCTACTTGGGGGATGCTGTGTGCAGTAAATGCAGGCATCTTGCATGACGTAGCCCGTGATGCTAATCAGGGTTCGTGCATGCAGCCAATGAATCTCTAGCGGGAGATTCACTGCACACATCAACATGATAATGACATGACATGACATGACATGACAATGCTGCATGGAGGTGTTCCGACACACTTCACGCAGGCACACTCAACCTCTGTACTCTCAACTCATGAAATGTCAGGGGGTAATATGGCGACTTGACCTTCAGAAGACGGTTACAAAGTAGTTCAGAATTACAGAAACCTTACGTTAAGTGTTGATGAGGGAAGACGGAAGAGTAGAAACAGACAAACAACTGGGTGATACTCCATTAGGAGTGTACCCAACTTTAATGTCATTAATGGTTAAGGTTATGTTATAGGTCAGGTTAGGGTTAGAGTTAGGGTTAGGATTATCAATCATTAATCATTAATCATTAATGATATCAAAGTTGGGAACACTCCTAATGGAGCGTTAGCCAAACAACTGGCCCGCCCACATCTATACGCTATACCCAGCATTCCTCACAGATTCTTCCACACACCCCCCACACCAGGGAAAAAATGTAAAATTTATTTTTCGTGGGCTACTTTTCAAGCTCGCGTGCATGAAAATAGCACTCTAAAATTTGGTTTGCATTGATCTCTATGCAAATTTACAGGGGCTCTTTTTGGCATTTCGAGGGCTAAATCGCCCCGAGCCCCCCGTGTATTTTTTTCACTGCCCCACACACACACTAGCTGTTAAGTAATACCGACCCTCTATTTCACACTGTACCCTATCCCTCTCTACACTCAGTGGTTGATACTTACTCACCCTCCCTCTCACACTGTACATCCCCCCTTCACCCACACACATTACAGTGAAAGGCTTCTACTCACCCTCTATCTCATACTACACTCCTTCTCACTACAGTCATATGCTAGTACCCAACCCATCCTTTCATACTGTACCACTCACCCTACAGTGACTACCGCACACACTACAGTGCTAGGCTGGTACCCACCCTTATTCTCATTGTGTATCCCATTCTCTCTACAGTCATAGTTTGGTACCCACCCTTCTTCTCATACTGGACCCCCTTCTCTCTACAGTAATATGTTGGGACTTTCTCATACTCTCTCATATACTGTACCTTTCAGTCCCACACTACAGTAATAGGCTGATGGTTTCTCTCCCTCCCATATTTAACCACTTTTCACTTCTTTTCACAGTAATAAGTTGATACCCAGTCTCTCACTTACACTGTCCCTGTCACCATAGCTACAGACGTTGATACCCACTGCTACTGCCACCTCAGTCGCCGCCACCACCACCTTCTTCTCCACCACCGCCGTCACCTCCTCGTCCTCCTCCTCCACCACCATCGCCATCACCTCCTCCTCCTCCTCCACCACCGCCGCCACTTCCTCCTCCTCCTCCTTCTCCTCCACCACCATCGCCATCACCTCCTCCTCCTCCTCCTCCACCACCACTGCCGTCACCTCCTTCTCCTCCTCCACCACCGCTGTCACTTCCTCCTCCTCCTTCTCCTCCTTCTCCTCCACCACCACCGCCGTCACCTTCTCCTCCACCACCACCGCCGTCACCTTCTCCTCCACCACCACCGCCGTCACCTTCTCCTCCACCACCATCC
>NW_014577833.1:15278-15799 GCF_000485595.1 Priapulus caudatus
TCACCACAACCACTGCCATCATCACCACTGCCACCGTGGCATCACCACAACCACTGCCATCATCACCACTGCCACCGTGGCACCACCTACATCACCACCACCACCACTAACAACAGCAACAACAACGACAACACTCGTTACTAACTGCCAGAGCCTGTAATCAAACAGCGCATTCAGATTAATTATTCACTGGCTTTTAAATTACACCTGCCCGATGTCAGTCAATCACCGGTCACTCAAGCTGACCCCATTACTAGTACCCTACACCTACTCACTCACCCAACCACTATCACCCCCCACCCCTTTATACCTACTCACTCAACCACCCACTAGCCCCCTTACAACCCACCAACTACCCCCACACACTCACCCACCCACTATCACCTACACCTACTCGCTCTCCCATCCACTACCCCTCCTTCTAAACCTACTCACTCTCCCATCCACTACCCCTCCCCCCTACACCTACTCACTCTCCCATCCACTACCCCTCCCCTTTACACCTACTCACTCTCCCTTCC
>NW_014577833.1:16941-20778 GCF_000485595.1 Priapulus caudatus
CCCCTTACATCACTCCCCCCCCCCTTACATCTACTCACTTTCCCATCCACTACCCCTCCTTCTACATCTACTCACTCTCCCATCCACTACCCCTCCCCTTACATCTACTCACTTTCCCATCCACTACCCCTCCTTCTACACCTACTCACTCTCCCATCCACTACCCCTCCCCCCTACACCTACTCACTCTCCCATCCACTACCCCTCCCCCTTACACCTACTCACTCTCCCATCCACTACCCCTCCCCCCTACACCTACTCACTCTCCCATCCACTACCCCTACCCCCTACATCAATCTGCTTCCTCTCCTTGTTATATTTAGCTTCTTGGTGCTAGCTAGTGTAGCTAGGTATTGCTGTGTTTGTCGTCCAATTTTCAGTGGGAAGGAACCACTACACACGAGGAGGGCAACCAGGGCACTTACCATCGACGTCCGGGTCAAAATTCCAGCCATGGAAAAAAGCTGCCATGCTGACCACAACACACTTGTAAGTTTCCCCACAACACCTCGCCCACACACCCACTAAACTAATCAGTAAACATAGTTTGGATTTCGAAAGCAGCGGTGTTTTACAAACTTAGAATCAGAAGGACTGCATTACAAGGCCCCAACGACGTTTAATTACGGAAGAATTACGCGGATCGCTGCCGCGAATAACTACAAACAATAGAACAGCCACCGTCGAACAGTTTCGTATACTTACTTTATTTGTTGTATATGAATCCCATACTATTAATTTTCCATCTTGTGATGCTGATACCAAATATCTGAAAGATAAAAATGAAGTCACGCTATGAAACGTCTTGCCAAACGTCTTAACATATAAAAAAAAAATGTTAAAATGGTTAGCATAACATGGATTATAAAGCGGTAACTGTGCAGACACATACATTGGTGCTTCCTAAAAGGGTGCAGGGGACATTCATACGCATGCAAAACACGTGAAACAGGAAACCTTCCTTCTAAAGATACGTACAGTTCAGTTCTGAATTTTTAATCAGCATGCACAATTCAGACACACCGCAATTAGACGCTTGTTTACAAGTTTGAATATAAGTTAGTATAATTGCTAGAGTCTAGAGTTAATTAAATTAGATTATACAGTGAAACCTATTGGTGACATGACACTATTGCTAAGGTGCAGCAACCTAATAAAATCTACAAAACTCATTACTTACAAGGAAAAGGAGACTGTGGCAAGCAGGTACGACATTGAGTGGGAGAGAAGGATGGGCGTGATGTGTGGGAGGAAAGAAGAAGAAGAACAGGGAGAGAAGAGGGGAGGGAGCAAAGAATGGAGAGGGTAGGAAGCGAGGTAGCCAGAAAAGGAGGAAGCGAGAGAGCAAGGGTAGGAGGAAGAGGGCGAGGGAAGAAGGGAAGAAGGGAGAGAGCAAGAGAAGCAGGAAGGGAGAGAGTAAGTGAAGGCAGAAGGGAGCGAGCGAGGGAAGAAGGGAGCGATGGAGTGAGGAAAGGAAGAAGGAAGAGAGTATGGAAAGAAAGAAGGAAGAAAGCGAGGGAAGGAGGAAAAAAGAGTGAGGGAAAAAGAAGAAGGAAGAGAGTAAAGTAAGAAAGAAGGAAGAGAGCGAGAGAAGGAGGAAAGAAGCGAGCGAGGGAAGGATGAAGGAAGAGAGTATGGGAAGAAAGAAGGAAGAAAGCGAGGGAAAGAGGAAGGAAGAGAGTGAGGGAAAGAAGAAGGAAGAAAGTATGGGAAGAAAGAAGGAAGAGAGCGAGGGAAGGAGGAAGGAAGAGAGTGAGGGAAAGAAGAAGGAATAGAGCGAGGGAAGAAGGAAGAGAGAGCGAGGGAAGGAGGAAGGGATGGAGCGACAAAGAGAGGGCAGTAATACATGCATTCATCGTGATGACCAGTGTTAACCGACTAAATTTATTATTAGCAAACGCACCAGAAAGTAATCTAATATTAAATTTACACGGCTCCGGCAGTTCATGCACACCACCACCACCACCGCCCCACACTGCCGGAGCCATGCAAAGACACAAGCGTGACCTTTGCCCCCAAGGTGCATCTACAAACAAACAACGTGCTTCCCTCCCCCGCCCCCTCGAGCATTTTTAATCACATTAAGTAAGATATAGAGTGACTCGCCGCGGCTTGATATTTGATTTAGACGCCAAAAAAACCAACAACAAAAAAACAATTCCACTCAATAACGAGGGGGAAACATTTTCGAGAGCATTTTTTTTTCCTCTTTTCGTAAGCAGAGACAGAGCAGTATACCCTGACATCAGACGGATGGGTCGTAATCACCATGCGCGCTCATAAACGAAGATGCCGATAATGAATTTTTTCTCTCTCGCCCATCTCCCGATGATGCCCCCATTCGATTCCGCCGCGCGCTCCACACACACACGCACACGCACGCGCGCACACGCACGCGCACACTTTGATCGCGTCACATGCAACATGCATAGCAAGCGAGCGAGTGAGTGAGTGGGTGACTGGACTAGTCGTGCAGTAGTATGACATAGCAGACCGGGCAGTGGTCTGCAGCAGTAGCACGGGTGCGACACATGACGCCAACAGACGCCACGCCCCTGCGCAGCTGATCCTGCCCTCTCCGATTCGATCACCTCTCTCTCTCTCTCTTTCTTTCTTTCTATCTCGTTCTATCTCTCTCTCTCTCTCTCTTTCTCTTTCTTTCTTCCTCTCTCTCTCTCTTTCTCTTTCTTTCTTTCTCTCTTTCTTTCTCTCTCTCTCTCTCTCTCTCTCTATCTCTCTCTCTCTCACTCTCGTTCTCTCTTTCTTTCTGTCACTCTTCCCCACCCCCTCTCTCTCTTTCGTCACTCTCTCCCCCTCTATCTCACTCTCACTCTCTCTCTCTCTCTTTCTTTCTTTCTTTCTTTCTTTCTCTCTCTCTCTCTCTCGCTCTCTATCTCTACCCCCTGCTCCCCTTCTCTTTCTCCTCTCTCTCTCCTCTCTCTCTCTCCCTCTCCCCTCTCTCTCTATCCCCGTCTCTTCCCCCCTCTCTCTCTCTCTCTCTCTCTATCCCCTTCTCTCCCTCTATCTCTCCTCTCCTCTCTCTCTTTCTATCCCCTTCTCCCCCTCTCTCTCTCCTCTCTCTCTTTCTATCCCCTTCTCCCCCCTCTCTCTCCTCTCTCTCTCTCCGAAGGCAGGATCAGCTGAGCAGAGTGCGGCGCCGGCAGAAACGAGAGAAGTGAACCTACCCTCCTGAGCTGTAGGTCGGCAACGAGATATGAAAAACAAAAACAGGTACACGTTAGACAAGGCAATGACGCAGTAGCGGCCGATCGATCGATCGATCGATCGACGCGATCGATCCCCCAGAAATCGGAGAAGCTATTGATAGACAATAAGCAAGACACGAAAGAGACGGTTCAGTGACAGAGCCACTATACACATACACGTATACACTATACACGTATGTATGCACGTATAAGGTGTTGCGACTGACAGGTAAGGTGTTGTCCAGGCTGGCCCGCCAGCGAAATTTTTTTTCCCACGAGAGTTCCGGACCCCAGCCAATCAGCGCACTCCATTCACTCGACTACCTCGAAGCAACAATGCAAAATTTATACAACCTAACCCTAACCCTAACCCTAACACTAACTATAATACAACCAGGTCCGTCTTATATACGCACCATATATTACAAAACACTATCTGTGGTGGGTCCGGAACTCTCGTGGGAAAAAAAATTTCGCGGCCCGCCACAACACACAGTACAGTAGTAGAGAATAACATCGACCAATAGATTACACACACACAGTCAGTTTAGTCAGGAGAAACATCATATCACAGGGCTGTAGCCTGCTGGCGGTGTAGGGGTGGTGTGTGTGTGTGTGTATGTGTGTGTGT
>NW_014577833.1:23551-26488 GCF_000485595.1 Priapulus caudatus
ATATATAATCAATTATTATTCACTCCTGATTTAATCTTCCAGGGCAGTAACCTGCCGTAAATTAGTTGCCGCCAATTTCACGTCCTGCATATAATGATATGATACGATATGATATGATATGATATGATACGATACGATACGATACGATACGATACGATACGATACGATACGATATGATATCAGAAGTGTATACTATAATATATAGTCATAATATAGATCTATATTATATGATACTCCTGATGATACGATATGTTATAATGTTATATGATAGTATACAATATTATACAATACGATATGATATATGATATGATATAATATATGATATGAAATGATATGATATAATACATATGATATGATGTGAAATGATATAATATACTATAATACATATAATATAATATATATACGATATAATACGCACATATGACATAATATAATCCGTGTAACACATACATATGTGTCTAGTCATGGGATAAGCAGACAGAAGAAACCTTGCACTCACAGACAGCCACTAACGTATAGGGAGCGAAGAGGCTAGGGGATAGATCGACGGAATCTGTTTAGATTAGGCCAAAACAAAATATAGGTGTGGTTACGGTTTCCCGACCGACCCTATTTATTCCAAGCGACCCTAAACATTTTATTGTCAATTTTCTTTAAAGTCAAAAAAAAATAAAATAATGAATTGGACAGTTCCTGCTTCAAAAAGCACAACGCACATCTTTCGGACATGGTTCGTAAATAAAATATTTCAAGAAAATAAAATGTTTTCCCTACCTACCCTATTTTTTTCGGCATGTAACGGTAACCACACATATATTTTGTTTTGGCCTTAGGCGATTTCTGCCAGTTAGCTCGTACGTCTGGTTCAGGCGTTGGTACGGGCTCGGGTTGGGCAAATCCGTGGCGAGATGCGAATCTGTGTGTCCCCTGGCTACCTAGTAGCATGTTCTGCACGTAGGCATTTCTCCCTTTAGGCCGCATATCTCTGTCGCGAGTAGGGAGTCATAATTTGTCGAAAAACGCAGAGGGGGAGAGATGGCGAGCTTTCGGTGCTTCGTCTTGCGTATTGCATATTTTCTGGTCGTTAGCGTTCTTTGGGAATGGAAATATTCGTAATGCCCGTACGTGTGAGGCCTTCTAACATAGCGTAATGAAGGGGGAGGAGGGTCGGAGTGGCGTTATTGGATAGACCGCCCACCGTGCGTATATTGCGTACAAACGTTATGAAGGTTGTGGCGTAGGTCGTTTGCAGTGTTTGCGGGGCCCGACTACCACGCTCGGACGCCGACCAGGGAAAGAATCACCGCGCGAATTCATTACCCAGTTCGGCGGGGAGAAGGGAGGGGAAGGTGGAGGAGGACCCCGATTTCTGGGCTCGGCGAAGGAGGACTGCAGACGACAGAAGCCATGCCTCCTCCTCCTCCCTCCCGCTTGCTCGCCCCTGAGGCTCCGGCAGGGGGCTCTCCCCGATACGAAGACCCTTCTCCAGACTGTCTCTGAGCGAAACATGACATCGCATCGACGCACAGCGCTCGCTTCTGCGTGTCCATCTAACTCTCTCTCTCTTTCTCGCTATCGCTCACTCGCTCTCTCTCTCTCTCTCTCTCTCTCTCTCTCTCTCTCTCTCTCTCTCTCTCTCTCTCTCTCTCTCTCTCTCTCTCTCTCTTCGTCTCTGCTCTCTCTCTCTCCTTCTCTCTCTCTCTCTCCTCTCGAGCGCGTCTCTTCTCTCTTTCTCTCTCTTCTTTTTTCTCTAACCCTCTCTGTCTCCCTCCTTCTTGTCTCTCACATCCTCCCTGCTACCTTCCTCCCTCTCTCCCACCCCCTCGTGCGAGCAGCGCACTCAGCAGCCGCAGGCAGCGAGTAGCAGCAATGCTGTACTTTTCTCCCACGAGTGCCGGCGCGCGCAGCAAGTGCGTGCAGTTGCGGCAACGGGGAGCAAGAAGCCGTGCGAGCAGCGCGCGATGAGGAGCGGCGGTTATTGAACAGGTCTTCCCGTAGTAGCAATGCCGCCACTGTCTGCTGACTCCCGCTGACATCGTGGCGCCCGGCTCGGCCGCACTGAGGACACGCGGGAAGGAGGAGGGGGGTAGAGGGGGAGAAGGGGAGAAGGGGAAAGGGGATGAGGGGGAAGGCGGGGCGAGGGAGAGGGAAAGAGGAAGAGGGGGAGGGGGGAGAAAGGGGAATGGGAGGAGGTGTACAGCCGGGCCACGGAGGGCAACGCCTCCCACTGCGGGTACAATTCCCACGGCACCTCCCCCCCCACAACACACACACTTATTCTATTATACTATTTATACTATTATATTTTCTCCTCTATACACTGCTACTACCTCCCCTCCCACGCCGTGACCGTGCTCACCCCGACGGCGAGCGGGGTCGTTAGACGGGGACAAGCAGCAACCTAAGGATTACAACCTAGCTCGCGCATCCAGCACATACTTGGGCTGAAGATGCTAGGATGTCCTCGGCCCGACCCCACACATCCCGATTACGGCTGCTACAGAGACGCCAGACTTACACAGAGAAGCACTCTGCTACACAGACGATTGTGTGAGGTGGTCGTCAGTCGCAAGAGGCGACAAGAGCGCGTTACCACAGCGACCGCGAAGAACCGAGTCTATCTAATCCGCCGACGCGTATCTCAAAGCGTTCGAGGGAGAAGCAACGGGGTGGGGGGGGGAAGGTGTCGCATGGTCGAAAATCATCCCGGTTGACAGGCTCTCATCCCCAGTCCATGCGCAGAGAGAGAGAGAAAGGGAGAGAGAGAGAGACGCCGCGAGAGACGAGAGAGAGTAGAAAGAGAGAAAAAAAAGAGAGAGAGAGAGCGAGAGAGAGAGAGAGAGAGAGAAGAGAGAGAGAGAGAGAGAGAGAGAGAGAGAGATGAGTAAGAGCGCGAGGCGAAGACAGGAGAAGCGAGAGGTTTAGAAAGAGAACGCT
>NW_014577833.1:26513-27899 GCF_000485595.1 Priapulus caudatus
GGGAGAGAGAGAGAGTCGCGAAAGAGAGAGAGAGAGAGAGAGAGAGAGAAAGAAAGAAAGAGAGAGAGAGAGAGAGTGAGCGAGACAGAGAGCGAGAGGGAGAAAGAGAACCCCCTCGTCACGACACGCGCCCACGAACACCCCCACCCCTCCCCCTCTTCCATGCAAGACGGGAGGCCAGAGAGGGTCAACCGATCGCCACGCCCCGGCGGGGCACGACTCACACGAGCGCACCTACACGACGTAGCATCAGCATGGCCGCAGCACGCCGGAAAACTCGAAAATCGACTGATTTCGCTCGCCTAAAACAGCCGCTAGAGGGACGTGTGCGATGTGTGCGACATTGGCTACTAGTACGTCGGGCTGCTCCGACCATCGAAAAGATTCCGCGAGGTCAGGGAGAGATGTCCGTCACTGCGAGGACGTTTAACACGAATAAGCATCGTCGGTCTACGGCCCCAGTCTCACGCGCACTTGAAACACTCCCTAAATACACCCCTCCCCCCTCTCACTACGCCACAAGCTTTCCTTTCCTCACGCAAAGAGTCATAAATAAATCCGAAACGGAACCAACGGTCACGAGGCAATCCGTACGCAAAACAACAACAACAAATAAGTCTTTTCGTGCGGAACACCGTTGCAAGGTCCCCCGTTGCCCCGCCCGTTCTGTAAACGCCTAACAATGTGGTAATTTTACATTCGTCTGTCTCCGTGCTCAAGAACGATACCGGGCTGACCATTGAAGAACTCAATAATGCTATGCAGGATAGATCTACATGAAGGATGCTGATCAATGACCCGGGCGCGCCCGAATGATGATGATGATGATAATGATAATGATGATGATGATGATGATGATGATGATGATGATGATGATGATGATGATGATGATGATGATGATGATGATGATGATGATGATGATGATGATGATGATGATGATGATGATGATGATGATGATGATGATGATGCAGACATTGGTACTCACCTGGCAAACACTGACAAAGGTAACAGACACTATACATATACATTCACAGGTTTGCTAACGCACACCCATTCCTACACTCACACAGGACTAAAAAAAAGGTGGAGCCCACAAGGTAGAGACAGAGAGGGTAGAGAGAGAGGTAGGTCGATGAATGCAACGGGTTATCCTACGAGAGAAGATACGCCAAGATGAACTAGACCTTCCATCATCATCATCTATCTCCGAAGAACATCAAGTGAGCAATATCACCCTCACGACACCCACCGAGAACACCAGATTATAACCGGCTACTGAACAATGCATACCTCGCACCTCAAACTAGAAAGAAGACCGAAAGAGAGGGGGGAGGGAGAGATAGAAAGACAGCGAGAGAAGGGGAAGAGAGAGAGAGAGATGGAGAG
>NW_014577833.1:31952-38751 GCF_000485595.1 Priapulus caudatus
ACGCGCGAGTTGGCAGACAGTCCCGACCTGAACTCTCTCTTCCTCCCTACCTCCCTCCATTCTCCCTCGCGAGCGCGTCTACCCAACCCACTCAGCATTCCACCCACCGTCACTATAACCAACGCGCCCGTAGACAGACAGTCACGAACTAAAATCGCCCTCCCTCCCTTCCTCTACCGAACGAGTCTACCGAACACACACCCACCCACCCTGCCAGTGTAACTAACATACGCGCGAGTTGACAGACAGTCACGAACTAAACTCTCCCTTCCTCCTCCCTCCTTCCTCACGAGAGCGTCTACCGAACACACCCACCCAGCCTGCCACCCAGTGTAGCTAACATACGCGCGAACGCGGTCACCGCTACGGCAACAACCTGCCGTCGTAACACGAGCCTTATCAATCGAGAATATATTATTAATCAAGACATATTAATCAAAACGATGACATATTCGTCGTCGGCTACTGTGCTACTACTGTACCCAAATCGGTCGGTGAGAAGCACTCCAACTCCGCGCTAGCTCTCGCACACTCTTCCCTTTATTCCTACCAGCATCATGTGCGCACCGAACCCAACTGGTCGGCTCACTATCTTTCCCTTTCGTTCTCTTTCGTTTTCTCTCTTCCTCGATCTCTTCTCGATCACTTGTTCACCACACCTTCGACCAGGCGGCATCCATGAGGGCTGCGTTAGGCGTCCACGATAGCGAGAGAAAACCGCGAGCACAGTTGCCGCACCGCCGAGCCTCGCGATAAAAAGAGCTCGCAGGAAAAGAGAACGAGGAGAGAGACAGTGAGAGAAGGAAAGGCAAAAAGAAGAGAAGACTGAAAGAGACGCAGAGCTAACGTACGGGAAAGAATAAGAGCGACAGGGATAACCAGCCGGCTGAAAACGCAAGATACGCCCGCAGTCGGTAACGCCCTAGCAAGACTGTGAGCCCACAGAACAAGATGGCCGCCGCCTGTTGCCGAGGATGAGGATGAGGATGCTGCTGCTGCTGCCGCTGCTGTCGCTGCTGCACATGCTTACCGAGGGAGGAGGGGAGGACCCGGGGATTTACAGTTGCCAGGGGTGTCCGGGAGGTAGGACTAAATCAATAGATGCTACTGTGCGGCCAGTCTGCTTGCTTCCCAGCCGCTGATACAGCAGCAGCGGCGGCGGCAGCAGCGGCAGCTCACGCACATACACACGCAGCAGCCGCAGCCGCAGCAGCATCAACGGCGGCTACTCGGGGGCCGAATCTTTTCCGGGGACACACGACTCTCTCTCTCTCTCTCTCTCTCTCTCTCTCTCTCTCTCTCTCTCTCGCGAACACAATAACACCAGCTTGCTGAGCTGAGCGCGTTCTACCCTCCAGACAAAGACACTGGTAGTCACCAGCACCAGCAGCAGCAGCAGCAGCAGCAGTAGGGGTTGATCGTATTTGCCAGCACGGGAGGGGGGTTAAGGAGTTAAGCGTGCCACACAGATGCTGCGTGCATGCTAGACAATGACCGATCGTCGAATGTAATTATAGGACCTACGTACGCACCCACACACACAAGCACCCACATATTCATTACGCACACACGCACGCATCCACACACACGCACACACACACGCGCACGCACGCACGCACGCACGCACATAAACAACAATAGGCAGCACGACAGCTATTAAAAATTGTAATCGAAGCCAATATACTTACTCGTATTTGATTCTTGAGTGCCTCAGCTTCTGATCTTAGCTGCTCTAATTCGCTACTCATTTTGATTTACTAAAAATTACCTGCAACAGAAGACAGACAACTGAAATTAATAAACAGTAAAAAAAATTAATTTCTACATCACATCACGTCACTGTGCCCAATACGCGTTTCTCCGACTATCGTTACTACAAACGTACAGTACGTGTGCTATCCGCAGAAACCGCCATCAAACAAAATAGATTTACCTCTATTGGTTACGCAGCCCCCTTCTCATTATAACTCTAACTATAACTAGTAAACTGCTAGTTTGCTAGTGATCAGTCAATCGCAGAAGAGACGGAGAAATAAGACGAGACCTAAGCGATATAATATTCTATTCGTGGACACAGCTATTTTCTTCCTTCTTCCATTTATCTCACTCTCATCACCACCGTCCGTGACTTCAGAATGAATTATTAGTTCGGGAAACGAAGCAAACATTTACATACACACATGTTTACGTATCATGTAGATTCATCACAGACAGAGAGAGATAGACGGGGAGGGGGGGAGGTGCTTTCTAGGTGGGAAGCATTCCCGGATAGAAAACCGAGCAGTCTGTGTACGCAAATAGAATCACGGGTTTGTAAAGAATAGTAGAGTGGCGCTTTTTTCTGTACAAAAACTTATTAGTATACAGAAACAAACCAATGTATTTTACATATATGTTATTTCTAATACAGTGTACGGATGGATGTATGAATCGAACACCACACACCAGCTCTATGCTGCACCAGAGGATACCATGAAACATAGTGTTCATCAATGTGCACATATCACACACATATATATGTGTGCGCTTATATATATACATACAGCAGTGGATTAGTCATCATATGCACCCGAAATACCGACTCTATATAAATGCACACACCCATGTGCAAGCCACATTAACAACTATAAGTATATAGAGCCGTATATGTATACGCATGCACACGATGCCGGCAAGCCACCCGACCTTCCCCCGCCTGGCCACACGGCTAAACATCGGGCGTGAACAGCAAGGGCGGAGAAAACCCCCGCCCACCCCCGAGCCCTCACACTCACTCCTAACGTACGTGCGTACGGACGTGCGTACGGGTGGGTAGCCGAGGAAGCGCTCAAGTATTGAAACTTACATATTAATGCTAATTAGAACCAATCTGAAAAAATCTCTAATCGCACATTCGATTCACGATCCTAATAACGATCCGATTCGCGCAGACAGTCCCGACCTGAACTCTCTTTTCCTCCCTACCTCCCTCCATTCTCCCTCGCGAGCGCGTCTACCCAACCCACTCAGCATTCCACCCACCGTCACTATAACCAACGCGCCCGTAGACAGACAGTCCTCTGTCTCTCCACGTCACGTCCATCCTGTCGCCTCACGCTCACGTCCTCTCGCATCCTGTCTGTTACACTATCCTATCACACATACAAACACAGCTACACACACACTATACTGCACAGCCCACAACCACATCACCACATCCGCCACCTACCACTATGCTGCCGACCGGACTGACACCACATATGATCCACTCTCGTTCTTGTACCTCTCGTCACGCTGCGCGCCGCTCTCCAGGACACCTCTTTTCTCTCTCTCTTTGCATTTTTCTCTCCCTTCCTCTTTTCTCGTATACCTCTATCTCCATCATACATTCTTTTCTTTACCTATATCCGCATCGTTCTATCTCTCTCTTTCTCACTTTCGTCTTACTTGCGCTGCCACCTCTTCTTTTTCTTTTCTTTTCTTATCTACCTCCTTACCGCCACCACATCTCCTCTTCTCTCTCTCTCTTTCTCTCTGTCGTCTTCATCAAGTCCACTCTGTCCTCACCTCTACCGCCCGCCCTCTCTTCTCCTCATTCGAGAAACACACTCCGGGCACAGGCAGTTGCACACCACACGCACCAAAAAAAATTATCACGCCACCACTCGCAATCACCGACCTACCCTTTCTCTCTGTTCTCAGCTCTCCAACCTTTCTCTCGCTTCCTTCCTCGCTCACCTTACCAAACACCACATACCTAACACAGTTCAAGCTCTGTCCCGTCGTTCGCTTTCGTTTTCTCTCATCTTTCTCTCTTCTTCATCTCTCTCCTTTCTCTCATTCCTCTCTTTTTCTACTCTCTCCATCCTCTCATCTATCCCTCTCCTCGTCGTTGTCACCTTGCCTGTCTACCGCTGTCCAAGTTTCCTGTACAGTCAGCTTCCCACGTGTCGGCATCATACATACTCCCCGGGCCAAGCTCCTTCTTCACTACTGGTCACCGATGTTCTCTCACTGCACGCCAATGACTTTGCTGTAACATCACGTATCGAAGTAGGGCGTCGTGATATCTGGAATATTATCGAGGCTGTCTTCTCTCAAATATAGTGCGTACTTCATCGTCGCAAGCGGTCACTGGCGATTCTGAATCGATGATCATAAATTCTGTATGCGCATCAATCTGTCGAGATATTAGTGTCATGGGCTTGGTGAAACATCGTTAAACATATATAATGGATAACGAAAAGGCAACAATTGGCGATCATTTTCATCGTTGAACCCGAAATGGCTTGAGATTGAGAACATGAGATGACTTGTGCCATAAATAGAATAGCAAACACCGCAACGGTGTTTTTTTTCCGGCGTGAGGTTGCATATCAGCCGAACCGAGTGGAGCACAAGAGAACCCTCGCCGCCCAGCGGAGTGCGGTTCCATGACGTCAGCATGCAGCCAGAGTGAACAGGTGCAATGCACCGCGTGCGGTACACCGACACACGGTCGGACTCAGCGTACCTGTTTCTGCAACGCCGAATATTTGCATTCTGAAACCTAGCCATTGAGGAAGGTCGCATCATGCTTCTCTTATCGAGATGGCTTCCGTACTATAGGAGAGATTTTGATCGGCATCGAGATTATCAATGTACGAGTCTACTGCAGTAGATATAAAGATGGGACACCGACTGGCCCGAACGTTATCCGGCCCGCATTATATAATACCTATATTATAGCCTAACTTCTATGTCATTATACATTCGCTTTCCTGATATGATAATATAGTATAAGAACGTCATAGACAAATTCACCTTATACCAGACTATAGCATTCACTTAATCTCATCAATCTGCTCAACCGCCACTCCACCCACCGACTACCCTATCACCACAAAATATCACCCCCCCCATTAGCTAGCTACCTGGCATGCACCACCACTCAACTCCCACCACATAACGCCCTCACCTGCCGCGCCGCCCTGTTCATTGAGACACCTTCCGGAACATAGTCGACGACTCAGGACCGGAGTCGTCTCTGGACAAGCATTCGCCGTCTTCTGGGACCGCTCGGCAGACGAAGGAAGGTTCCTGCCCTCCCCTCTGCGCTACGAAATGTTGTCGTAAAACGCGACACCTTCCGCATATACATAGCAGAGCGAGAATAATCAGAGTGGCGTAACAGCGACCTGGTATCTTGCCGCCCAGTGCTTCCTTCTTCCCCGTCCTCGTTTTGTTCGTCTTCTTCTTTCTACTCCTGTCGCTTCATCTTCACCTTTATTCTCCTTTCTCTCCATGATTCTTCTCGCACTACTAAACCACTACCTCCTCATCTCCTACCTCCTCCCTCCTTCCTCCTCCGCCCGTACCTACACCTCTTCGCCCTCTCCTCCTGCCTCCTCCCCTGTATTTACTACCTCCTTTCCTCTTTAATCTCCTCTCGCTCTGTCTCCTTCTCCTTAATTCTCCTCCTCCCCTCCTCCTCGCTCCTCCTCTCTCTGCCTTCCTCCTCTCGTCCCTCCTCCTCTTCTCCTCCGCCTTCTCCATAGTTTTATTCCCGCACTCCGCTTCGTCCCGCCTGTCGTCGCCGCCCCAGCAGATAAATTCTGTCGTGATAGTAGTCCCGGAAAGCTTCGGACGCCGAGTAGACCCCGTTGATGCTTGCTGCGCTGGCGCTGCTGCGTGTGTATGGGTGACGTGAGCTGCCGCTGCTTGCTGCGCGCCGCTGCGCTTGTATCAGCGGCTGGCAGCAAGCTAGACTGGCCGTCACAGTACAATCTATTGATTTAGTCCTACGCTCTCTGGTGACACGTACCTGGCATACTGTAAATTCCCTCGGGGTCCTCCTCCTCACCTTCGGTAAGCATGTGCAGCAGCACAGCAGCGGCATGGTCTATGTTGGCACAGCATGCCTTCATCCCATCCTCTGGTCAAACAGCGCGGCGGCCCATGGTTGTTCTGGTGGCTCACAGTTTGCTAGCGTTACCGGACTCTACGTGACTGCTGGAGTATCTGCGTTTCTAGTGCCGGCGGCTTATGCCCTTGTCGCTGTCTTAGTCGTTCCCGTACGTTTAGCTCTTCGTCTTTCAGTCTTTCTTCTTTTTGCCTCTCCTTCTCTCACTGTTCTCTCTCCTCGTTCTCTTTTTCTCCTGCGAGGCTCTCTTTTTATCGCGAGCTCGGCAGGTGCGTGGCAACTTGTGCTTGCGTCCGTTTTTTTCTCTCGCTATCGTGGAGCCCTAACCAGCCCTCCGTGGTGATTGCCGCCTGGTCGAAGGTGTGTGAATGCAACGTGATCGAGAGAGAATCGACGGGAAAGAGAAAACGAAAGAGACGAAAGGAAGATGTAGTAGCCCGACAGGTTTGGGTTCGGCTGGCACATGAGCTGTAGGAATAAAGGAAGAGTGTGCGATGAGCTAGCGTGCGGAGTTGGAGTGGCTTCTCACCGGGACCGGATTGGGTAGTGCATGTAGTTAGCACAGTAAGCCGAACGACCGAATACGTCATCGTTTGATACATATGTCTTGGATTTATTAATATATTCTCGATATGATAAGGCTCGTGTTAACGAGGCAGGTGTTTGCCGAGTTAAGCGGTGACCGCGTGTATCAGCGCCGATGTTACATCTAACGCGTGGGTGGCAGGCTGGGTGGGTATCGTTGTTCGGTAGACGCTCTCGTGATGGAAGGATGTGAGAGAAGGAGAGCTTTTTAGTTCGTGACTGTCTGTCAACCATAGCGTCGCGGATTGTTAATCACTGGCTGGGTTGGGTGGGTTGTGTTCGGTGATGAACTCGTCGGTAAGAGGAAGGAGGAGGGCGATTTTAGTTTCGTGT
>NW_014577833.1:38776-52659 GCF_000485595.1 Priapulus caudatus
CATTCTATATATCGATAATCTATCTTATCTTATCATATCTATGCTATCTTATCCTATCATATCTATCTCTTCATATATAGGTGATATCTAGTTCCTATCTATCCCAATCTAATCCGTATATTATATCACTCACTCGGTATCTAATCATATTCATGATACACTTTATACTCATGTAAACCTAACCAATCATCCTAGTAGTATTCTATCTCTCCAATGACTCTAATGTCTGATGTGAGATCATACCTCTATCTATCTATCTATCTCGATCTATCGCTATCTTCTATCTATTTATTTATCTATCAATCATCTATCTATCGTCTCTATCTAGGGGACTACCTACTATGGTATATAGTCTCACAGGCTCCACAGATCTCGTTATCTATTACAGGTGATCATGAAATAGCTCATAATATTCGGCTACAAAAGTGAACATGATATGCGTGAATACCAGATGATATTAGTTTATCTAGTATACGTTGGTAATCTAAATCCCCATGTCTGTGCAAGAATCAGACAACGGGGCCGGCACGCGGATAAAGCGCTTTAGTTCTAGCTTACCCGACAGGTGACCTGAAAATAGCCCTCCCGGGCAAACCAAGTGAACATATCCCACTTCCTGCCACTGTGATATCTAATCCGAAACCTGATGGACGGGAAGAATGGCCGTTACCGGGGATATTAAGAATTGACTCGGGCTACCTTGCCTCATTACACATTGATGAAATGCATTCGTCTACCGAGATACTACCCAACAATCCCAAACGAAATACAACTGCTCGGATAGCATGACATATAAGATATAGGGTCTATGAGGGAAGATAGATAGATAGATAGATAGATAGATAGATAGATAGATAGATAGATAGATAGATAGATAGATAGATAGATAGATAGATAGATACAGACAGATGGACGCGCAGACAGATACAGAACCGAGTAAGCTTTAACCCTATATATCGATTACTACCCGCCTCAGTCAGTACACGCTCACAAGACAGTACCGAACCTGCATGGCGTATGTATAGTACGCACGCACGCACGCACGCACGCACGCACGCACGCACGCACGCACACGCACATCGCGGCAGCATACGCACGTACGCGCGTACATAATTTTGCCAGTAGGCACACCCACCCCACCCCCACACGCAGCGAGTGAGCACGCGGCCATGATTGTATGTGCGGTCTTTCCTTAGGGTCCACTAATCATTCCAGCGGGGCATTGATCGGCCGACGCGGTGATCGATACTCTATTGTCTTGGAAATACTACACAGTTACGTGCACAAGTGCACACGCATAGAATACACGTTGGACATCCGTACTTACTCGCGCAAGGGAAGGAGGGAGAGGCGTGTGTGTGTGTGTGTGTGTGTGTGTGTGTGTGTGTGTGTGTGTGTGTGTGTGTGTGTGTGTGTGTGAGGAGGGGGGCGACAGCTAGTGGGTGGTACGGCGTCTATCATGAATGCGAGTACGTGCGTGCGTGCGTGTCTGCGTGAGTGCACATGTTTGCGCGTGTGCGTGCGCGAGTGTGTGCTTGTGCGTGCGTATGTGTGTTTCTATGTGTTTATGTGTGTGTGTGTTTTTGTGTGTGTGTGTCTGTGCGTCCGCGTGCGTGCGAGTGCGTACGTGTGTGTACACGTGCAGGAGGGTAACCTGTAATGGAACTATGCCCTGGCTTCAACATATTCGATTTACGTATCGCAATGCAGCTAGCTATATATATCGAGAGTACATAAACCGCTATGGTGTTTTGTAGGATCACGTGCTCTTGGCACTCTTGGCAATTATGTATCACGTTGTATGTATGTATTATCTGGAATCTAGGTCTGAAATATATATACATGTACTACCAGGAATCACCATAAGGAAAATTCAGTGTAAGCGCGATCATGTATAGTGTCGCATGTATACATGTATTCCCCATAAATCATGGTATTAGAGTCGTCATGTATCATGTTATGTGTACATGTGTTCTCTAGAATCATTGAAACTGGCCACTGTGTATGTGCACACCTAAAAATACTGCGAGGGTGGTGTATTATATTTGTATTATATTGTAAATACATTTTATATTGTATATAATAATACTGAGGGTGATGTATTATATTTGTATCATATTGTAATTTTGTATACTTGTTTTATATTGTATATACTGAAGTTGATATATTATATTTGTATCATAAATTATTGTAATTTTGTATACTTGTTTTGTATTGTATACACTGGGAGTGATGTATTATATTTTTCACGTATACACGCATTCTCTAGGAACACCATTACATATCACACGCACATACAAACGGAATCCGCGCCCCTTTCTTCCTCTCCCTCTTACTACAGCATTGCAGGCATTGGTTTACAAATTACAGGTGGGTACACCTATGTCCTAGCCCACCGGGTACATGAGAGACATTAAAAGCGGAGGTAGTACCCACCCATGCACTTTACCTCAAAGCTTCTCTCTTCTCAGATGCAAAATATGGGAAGAGCAGAGGGACGCTGTGGGCATGCCTGTGCGCGTGCGTGTGTGTGTGCGTGCGTGTGTGTGCGTACGCGCGCGTGTGTGTATGTCGACGTGCCACACCACTGCTCTGCAGATCACCGTCACAGATTACGTGTGCAACAATTTACATGTACGTGCGGTTTACGAGGCGCTGTCGAGCTTTTTTCGTCACTGTTCCAGACACAGATGGCTTCACTCTCGCATCACGAGCGAACGTTTACTTTCAGGGACCCATGGCTTCACACATACAAGCACACACTCACGCACTCACACACACACACGCACGCACGATCTCTCTCTCTCTCTCTCTCTCTCTCTCTCTATATATATATATATATATATATATACATAAACATATATGGAAATCTATCAACGGAGGAGATGAGGCAGACAAAGGACACCTCAGTGGAAAGACAAACAAAGGAATTCTCAGTCAATCATGGGAGGGTCAACCACCCCCTACACTTAGTCTTACCTACTAGGTGTACATCGAGTGGAAAACATCAATAACCGCAATTACACCTAGGGCCTGCGACAGACACACACACACGCACACACACACACACACGCACACACACACACGCGCGCACACACAAACGCGCACGCGTGCGCGCACACATAAACGCACACACATACACACACACGCACACATACACAAACGCACACACACACGCACACACACACGACGCACGCACGCACGCATGTAGCCAGGCCACCAGGCTGTGCAAACACAGGGGTGTGGCTTTCCTAATCACGACTCTTTCCGCAATTTCAGCATAATAGACAAACCCAGTCTACCGCTGCCTGCTCTGCTGTGAGTTATCAAGAGTAGATAATAACACACTGTGTGTTATTATCTACCCTTGGCGTTATATACCAGCCTCAAAGTCAGTCAATAGGATGATAAGCTGAACATATATATATATACAATAGGGAGAACATGATACAAAAAAACAGAATGCATAACAAAGATAATAAATGGCACCTCTATATTGTGCACTCACGATATGATAATGGCGTTACACCGTACACAACTAGGAAACGAATGTAACATAGAGACGCAGGGTGCGAAATTAATGCGAGTCCAGAGTCCCCCCCCCCCCTGATTTACTGTCGAACTCCCTGATTTGACATATGTGGGAGTCCGTGTGACTCCCTGAAAATTCTGCTATACTAACTAGTTCATGGCCAGAGCATGGCCTCGCGGAATTACCGTATTTTTCAGTAAACCTTTAATTTGGAACTTCAGACTACGGACTCCCTCATTTTGTTGCGGACTCCCTCTTTTTTGAGGGCAGGGAGTCCGTTGGACTCCCTTGTTCAAAAGTTAATTTCTACCCCTGGAGATGTAACATATACTCGGGCATGCACAACACTCGACGACCTAGGCTATACCAAATGACTGTTGGGTGAACACTTATTGAGTCAGGTACTCATATATAAACGTGAAGCTGTCTCTCAAGTGAACCATCGCCCCAACCACCCTTCCCCAGGAAGGATCCACCATCCCCACTGCCACAGCGGCGACTCAGTGAAGGAAACAATACATTTTTTAAGGACCGGTAAAAAATATAATAACGAACGTTTGTTTCGCCGTCGCCCGTTTCGCGCCCTCTGCCAGCGTCGACTGCCGCTAGCGCCACCTGTCCAATCTACATCTCGCCGTCACACGGACTGACCGGGAACTCACGCGCGCCTGCGCCGACCGGCGGAAAGAAAACAAAGGAAGAAAGCCGCTGCGCACGTGCGCCAACGCGACGTCAGACAACCGAACGCCCTATATCCTCCGGGAAAATTCCCCTGGAAGCTCTGCCACTGATAAGTTCTTCCCCCCTGACTCCAGCTTTTCTTCGGAACCCGACGACTGGGGATTTCTCCGGACGATCGCTTCCAGAAAATCGACGGTCGAAATTTGTGCCGATCCGACGCGAATGCGCGCTTGTTAGTGATTTGCGGACGACGATGGACGAAAATTGCGTCGACTCGCGAAAAACGTGCTCGCGTTTAATTACTGAAATTTTTGCTCGGACGATTCCCGTGACATTGACCGACCACTGTCCTAAACTAGAAAGGGCAGTTGTCGCCAACTACATGTATCCCCCGTGTTCTCCCCAAGATGTGTGAGTATACGAAGTTTGGTCGCGCTAGGTCAATTAGGGGCCGAGTTATAGAGCGGAAGGGAAATATGATGAAGGTCAAGGTTAAGGTCAATGTCAAATAAAGGTTGCAGTGACCTGGTTTCGGTACGCGACACACCTTCTCCCCAAGATGTGCAAGTATACCAAGTTTGGTCGCGCTAGGTCAATTAAGGGGCCCGAGTTATAGAGCGGAAAGAAAATATGATGAAGGTCAAGGTCAAAGTCAAATAAAAGCCGCAGTGACCTGGTTTTGGTACGCGACACACATTCTCCCCAAAATGTGTAAGTATACGAAGTTTGGTAGCGCTAGGACAATTATGGGGCCGAGTTATAGAGCGGAAGGGAAATATGATCAAGGTCAAGGTCAAGGTCGAGGTCAAGGTCAAATAAAGGTCGCAGTGACCTGGTTTTGGTACGCTGCTCACCTTCTCCCCAAGATGTGTAAGTATACCAAGTTTGGTAGCGCTAGGTCAATTAGGGGCCACGAGTTAGAGATCGAAAGGGAAATATGATCAAGGTCAAGGTCAAGGTCAAGGTCAAATAAAGGTCGCAGTGACCTGGTTTTGGTACGCTGCTCACCTTCTCCCCAAGATGTGTAAGTATACCAAGTTTGGTAGCGCTAGGTCAATTAGGGGTCAAATTATAGAGTGGAAGGGAAATTCTGTGCGGCGGACCGAGCGGCGGCGGCGGCGGCTGGGGAGACATGAAACCATAGTATCCCCGCCGACTTCGTCGCGGGGGATACAATTATGACTGATCAATGGTGCGCACCCCCCCCCTGGAATAAGTAACGGAATATGCATCAAACTGGAGCCCGTTGTCAGAAACACAATTAGTCTTAACATTAGTCTTAACAATAACATTTTCTCGTAGACCGTCCACAGCGCTTTGTTTCGTATTGTTATCAGGAAATCGGCTACGATTTTTCATTCAGGTAACTTCGCAGCGTTTCTGTCGACGGTCTAAGAGAAAAAGTTAATGTTAAGACTAATGTTAAGACTAATTTTGTTTCTGACAACGGGGCCCATGGTATTTAATTCCGAGCCAACAACTGGCTAAATACCACCAGAGGAAGGAGCATTATCTTCAGATGTGCAACGCGAAAATTTAATAGGCATGCTTCACCACAAGTGAAGTGAAGCCAGCAATATATTACAATCACCGCCACTAGGTGGCAGTAATTCCCAACGAGTCATGACTCGCACAAACACGGCCATACGGAGTGTCAATGCAGTTTTCGCAAAACGACAGTTAGCTCCACACATTCGGACATGTGAATAACTAACTAAGAAAATCTCGATATTTTTACCTGCTACACATTGTATATCATATTGTCAGCCTAAAGAAGTACACCTACATATTTCGACACAGGGAACAAAATATTCAAGGCAAGTCGTTCGTCACACTTCCTCAAAACCATTATTAAATTACATTACATTCCCATTTGTCCATATTTAAGTCCATGCATATTATTAGTGAGCTTAGCGGCAGCTGAACTCGATTGCCAAGGACGTTCGTGTGATTGCGGTGATGCTGCGATCAGCGGTGCTTCATTTCAATGCAAAAAACAACCTCATGATGCCATTCACATTCCGACTCATTACCTTACTACCTCCAGATGTGTGCATGCATGCATTCTTGCATAATTTATTAGTGTGTGTGCGTGCACGCGCGCGTGTGTGCAGGGGCGTGAACAGGATTTGTACCAGGGAGGGTCTAACCGTAACCCAAACTTGGGAGCCCACAAAGGGTGGTCTGGGGTGACTTTGAAAAATTTTGAAATTAGACCCCCTTAGATGCGTTTTCTGCGTGAGCAGGGGGGGTCCGGACCCCCTGGGCCCCCTCCCCCCCCCTGTACACGCCCCTGGTGTGTGTGTGTGTGTGTGCATGTACGCGCGTGCGTGTGTGCGTGCGTGTGTGTGCATGCGCAGTGCATGCATGTGTGCGTGTGCACATTTTTGAGTGTCAGTGGGTTCCCGAATGTACGTGCATGCGGGTAAGTATGTGCATCATGTGTTGTGCACTTTGTTTTTTGGCATACGAGCTCGTTTGTGTGTGCGTGCGTATGTGTGTCTGTGTGCACGCGGCATGCATGTACACATACGTGTTTGTGTGTATGCACGTACGTGTGTACGTACATGCGAGTGCACATTTTTGTGTTTGCGTGGGGTCTTGTGTGTGCGAGTGCACGTTCCTGCACATAGACAATTTTGTGTTTGTGCGCGCGGGGGTCGCGCGTGTGTCCATGCGTGCGTGTGCGTGAGTGCAAATAGGGTGGTACGGAGGCTGAGGGATGTGCGGGTGGTACGGAGGCTGAGGGATGTGCGGGTGGTACGGAGGCTGAGGGATGTGTGCGCGTGTGTGGCTTCGCGGCGGTTGTCGGTGATGGGAAGCTAACGAGAATGAGGTCTCAGTCATCTAGATTCTACGGATTTCTAACCTACCCGGGGTTATTAATCAGTCGTTCGTAAGTTAGCCAGTTAAGTAGGTTTACCCAGTGGTTGGGTTGGAATGCATGTCAATCCTGCGCTAGTTGTAGGTCGTCATCGTCGGGGAAGTGTTAGAATTGAATAATGAAGACGAAAATAGCACGTAATACAGAGATAGGTGGTGAGGACATCAATAATATCTGTGTGTGTGAATGATCATACATATAATGTGCATGCATGCATGCGTGCATGGATGTGTGTATATATATATATATATATATATATATATATATATATATATATATATGCATATATCATATATGCATGCGTACATGTACCTGTAACCTAGATATATCCCAGCCACCGTGCGACTCGGGGGATAGAAACCGCGCGCCTGCGCTCCGCGCGCGCTCGCACGACCCCGGCGCATTGTCTCGCGCACGTACGCTCCTCGCCAGATGTCTCAAATGAAGACAATTTGTCGCTGCTGCCGCCACGTGGCTCACCTAATGGCAGATGCCTTCATCCTCTCTCACCTCAATTACGGCAGCGGCTAATGACAACTCGCGCGTAGATGCCACCTTCTCATTACCAAATATTGGATTGAGATCAGGAGGTAATTATCGCGCGGCATTTATATGAGCTCGGGCCGCCGCCGCGCGCGCCGGGCCGGCGATATTAAGCGGCCGCGCGCGATGATTCAGCGGCCGACCACTATTGACGTCGTCGTCGTCGGAGTTTCGGTCGCAGCGTACCTGCGGAGTCACCTGTCGCACCTGTGTGGTGACGAGCTCAGGTGTGTGCGTTCTGTGGGGGTGGAGCGGGCCTCTCGGGGGCCCGCTCGAGCGCGCGGTCGAACCTGCGTCCGAGTGTAGCTCGAGTGAAATGCCCCTATGAAGTGGCCTTTATAGACAGGTTGCCATTCTATAGAGATCTATGGTTTCACTCTATAACTGCAACTCGAGTGACCCCCCCAATATATGCATACATGTGTCAGATCACGCTTGTGTGTAGGGGCAGGGTATGTGTATTCACAATGTGTTCTTGTGCACTGCTGTACTAGTTGTTTGTGAAGGTAATGTTGGCATGGCACAAACATGCACCATTTGTAGAAAAACATAATGTTCAGTGAAACGAGAATTTTCAAACAACCACCATGCCAGTTAAGAACAGTCTACCTATATATATATACCCAAGGCCATCCTTAAAAAATTCTATGTTTGCTGCCCCCCCCCCGACCCATAATTTTTTTAGTGGGTAGGTAGGTAGGTTTTTTTGTGTGAGGCATAATAGTTATTTTAAGTCTGTCCTCATGTTTGCCACACATGCTTTGTGTTTCAGTCTTAACTATAAGGACAAAAAAAAAATGGAACCCAAAATTTAAAAAAAAACTTTTGGGTCGCGGCTATTTTCGTGGGTCGGTCGGAGGACAGCAAACATATAATTTTTTAAGGATGGCCCAAAGTTAAACACACATTCTAAAAAGCAACAGCCCGCCCCTTAGTAAATACATGTATATTTATACAGACCTATGAGTCTATGACCTCATGTAAAATTACACATAAAAACTGGTAAAGCAGTACTGTAGACACTACAACATCATGTTCCTGCTGCAAATTTACATCAGACTTGAATAATATATGCACGGGCCGGTTTTCACCTGCTCAAACACTTGTCATAGGCGACTGTAAGTGTTACATCTCCGCACAGTAGTTGATGGAATGTGCCATGCAAAAACATATTGGCTACAACACCAGCATTACTCACTAAAACTCTCATCGCACTGACACGCCCACCGCCCCTTCGAACGCAGAGATGAGCTTATGTACCAAAAAAAACTAACTCATTTTTTAAAGGCTTTCGATCTTTAGATACAGCTTTGAACACCGGCATGTGCACGGTGTTATAAATAATCTGAAGTTCTATTCGCGGTCCACAGCAACTAGCTGCACTTTCCAGGCAAGAGCTGTGGTACGTACACTACCACCGACAAACATCTATTTGAATTCAATTTCACTACAAATGTGTGTTACGAAACACAGTCGAGTATCGCCACGTTGGCTTTCTCAAACTTTCATCTTCATCGCCTTTCGGTGTGTTCTGTGTACGACAGTTGCTATAAAGGTCAGTGAGAAGGAATCATGAATTTTTCATACGATGGGCGGGTGCAGGCGAAGTTCAGTCAAGACAAACCCGCATTAATTAACCGTCGTTACGGGGAAGGGCTCAACCTAACGACGCTCGGCGAATTCTCCAACAGACAACAGCAATTCCTTCCTTTGCAGACATTCGCAGACGCACGTTTTTAAATGCTAGAAATAGCAGAATGAGTGCCGATTACCATATGTATGCTACGGCATATAGCGGATAATATATAGCTAGCTAAATAGTAAATATGTCATATGCTGCACAAATATATTTGTTCATCAACTACCGTATATAGATAATTAAGTGCTCATTTTGTTCCAGACTGACAGTGACTATCTCGATAAAGTGTGCCCATCTCGAATTTTATTGCGTGAAGCAGCAGCAGCAGCAGCGACAGCGGCAGCAGCAGCGACAGCAGCCATGGCAATGAAAGCAGCTAGCTCTTGGTGATCGAGCGATCGCTCACCACCAGCGGACGCTGCAATGCGCCATTTTGGTGCAAAACTTGCGAGGAAATAGATATTCTACGCGATGTGCGTCGAACGTTGCACGAATAATACGACTGCACATACTGCATGTGCTCACCCTGCTCGAATCTAGTCGTCCATATCAAAATAAACACGAGAAGACGACATAACCCAACAATAATGAATGGCCTTTCGCAAACCCGATTTTGCGAAAACATTTGACATACGATCGTACCATTTCCATACAGGAATAAACTAATACTTACACTAAATTAGAGTCCAAATAGAGCACGTACAATCAGAGAGACATCAATGACAAAATATCCTCGAAAAACTTATGTAAACACACTACTTTGCACGATTTTTCACAGCCAGACACGAAGGGTGCGGCACACTAAGGCTGGACAACGGGGCGGCCCGTTTTAGCTTCACGCATGCTTAGTTGAGACCTGACGTCACGACCATTTTGCATACATAGTTGGGTATTATCTTTCGGTAATCGTCGGAAACTGGGTTTCATCGCATAAAATATCTATAAAATAGAAATTTAGGTCTAACTGCAACATTCGCGAGTTTATTCTCGCGCTATACACAATTCGGTGTCGAAAATTTTCGAGCGAATACGAAAATAGTACAAAGATTTCGGGCCATCTTGCTAACGGTACATCGGCCGGAGATACCCGAAGCAGGTGGCGTCCGTCTGCGAGGTGTCAGTGAACTATCGTCGACGACTTCGTGGCAACTAGTACGGTTGTGAAGTTCATAAAGTTTCATCTCTTCGGCGGTTATGTATTACGTTGTCTTCGTCCTCATTGTTTTGCTAGCAGGCGTAGCAAACTCACAGAAAGGTAACATATTTTTTCTTATTTAATCGATCTCCGTTTTAATGATGTTATAGTTTCGAAACTACACCGACTGTGTGACTGTGTCGGGGCCGGTGGTGGCTTCATGTGATCGTCTGTTTCTTGGAAGCTGACGACTGATGTTGAACGGTGCTGTATTTACACAGATTTATGCTAATGTCTGATGATAAACATATTTTTGTAAAGTTCCTGCTGTACGTACTGCTTAGTTCGGAATACAATGCTATAGTTAGTTCGATTTTGATCAAATTGCTATTATTAATCGTGGGCTGACTGACTGTGATGGAAATATTGTGAATGAACACTGAACAGTACTCAGTAGAGTAGTAAACTAATAGGCTAAGGCCTATAACATTCTGCATAAATTAGAAATTGGCTGATGCAAGATATCACCATTCAAGGTTAAGTGAAGTTGATATAACTAAAAGTTCGTCACGTTCTGCTTAGAATATTATTGGTTTTCTCTTGTAAAACATTCCTTCATCAAGTACATTGATAATTCTGATTTTGATTGTCTTTACCAGCTTGTAGATATATACTGTTATACATTATTTAAATATGTATCACTATGTTGCTGTCATTTGTAGTAAGAAGCTTGCACAAGAAGAGGCTAGAGCTCTATACGATGTCAAACTTGGGTTATATCGTAGCTGTTCAAGAAAACAACTTCGATCGCGAAGGAGTTGAATAAATGTCAGTGTAAATCTGCACCCATGCCGTGCACCGACTGCCAAAAATTTGGCGTTTCAACATTTGCGATTGATCGTTTGATTTGTGCGAAACCCTTGATATAGTTGCGAAGCCAGATACCAGCCAGTTCGAAACGCGTGTGCGTGCTCTCTGACCTGCCTCGAAAAAATGCTGACACATGGCAGGTTTTCTCGATGCAGCGGATTTCGAATGTGACCATGCATGTGCAGAAGATGTACAGACAGAAGTAGTACGTGACCACCAGCACAAGCGCATGGCGAGAGTGAAACGCGATACTTGTGTGAGAGAAGGCGGTTACTCAGTGCAGCCAGCCAGTGCAGTCTGGCCAACTGTTACTCGTCTGAGCCGGGCCACGCCAGCCGGAGTATACATGGAGAAATGCATGTGTACGTGCGCCCGACTCGGTTCCCTAATCGAGGTTGTTTTGACAGAAAACGTTATTGAAAAACCGTTCGTAGCAATTCAGTGACGATGAATATGTCTATACCGCTGTACACTATTCAGCTGCAGGCCTGTAACTGGAATTACTTTCTATGGAAAATAAACGAGTCCTGCCTGTATAGAACCACTGACCCACGTCCGGGGTGGCCGAGTGTGTACTTCTGGTTTTTAATTTGGTCCGTCTGACATGCTACATACCTCGAGCAAATTTTTACGGCATAAATTTATCGCATAATATGGATTAATTTGATATGATGTGTGATTTATATATATATATATATATATTATATGATATGATTTCCTTTAAGGTAGAAGGACAGGGAAAGTTACTTTCCTGTATGCTTTTAATCCACTTGTCTATATAGTTTCTATTTCACAGTATTGCGTTGATTATCTTTTATTGGGTTGTGTCAGTTTAGGTTTGCTAGCATGTGGTCAACAGTCATGAGTAACGTGATGTGCAGGGAATCATATATCGATCAGGATGACATGTTGAGATGCAAATACTATTATGAAACGTAGGTGGGTGAGTTGGGTAAGAGAAGAAAAGAGTAGAGAAGAGAAGAGAAGTAATTCACTAACTTCGCTTTATATATAAATATACATTAATAGTTGAGCTTATACCTTAACTCCTCTATCAATCAATATTCAGGGACTAATCGCTATTATGTTCTCATTTTGTAGCTTTAAACACACTTATTTAGTTACAATCTAGCCATGTTGGGGATCATTCCCTTCCGTAATAGATGATAGACCTTTAATGGAAAATTATTGAAATTAGCATAAACAAACAGTTGATGAGAGCATCTCATTTTCTCGGCACAAATTGCATTGTATTTATAATTCACTCCTGCATTTCTATGTGCTGTAGTTTTCAGTTGGGTAAAAATGTGCTGCAAACATTGACACGTACATGTATACACGTTTCAGCTTGGTATCGGTGTTATTTTGTGGTGGCGTAAGTGAGAATTATCACATCTCCGATCTTCTTACTCAGTTCAGCATGTTCCAGTTGCTGTTCACCATGTGAAAAATAAATACGGAAAAATGTAGTTATGATTACAATTATTTACTTATGTTGGTTAATTGCATTTAGGTTGTTATATGCATTGCAACTTTTCGTGGGTGACCGGGTTATATTTACATGGAAGTGAGCATTTATTCATTAATTTGTTTGCATCCTGTGTGAGACATGGTTATCCGAAATTACGCGAGAACAATCGAGGCCTTATTTGGTATAATTTCACATTAGGTGCTTCTGATGTTTAGTTAGATTTCAAAGTGAACTGGTGCATTGTGCAGATTGTTTTATAACCCTCACCAACGTAATTTTCCTCACTTAACGAAAGAAGCTAACACCAGAACCAGAGATAATAACAGGAGACATAGGTCACACGAGGTCACAAGCCGGTTGCGCGGTGCTTTTCCTATGTAAACATACATAAATAATTGGTCAGAGCAAACCAGTTTCATTACTTTGGTGCACGTTGGGTCGGACTCTGTATATTTTCCCCGTTCTTGCTCAGTTTCAAACGAGAAAGCAAACCAGGAAATGTCACGTCGGTATTCACTGGCATGTTATCTAAATCTAGGTGTGTAATTACGTCCAGTCGGTATAGAGCTGAGGTGTATATGGTCAGGTATTCCAGATCACCGCCTCTAGCTAGCTCGTGTGCTATCTGAGCGCATACCTGCCCAGGTATGAACCAGGTTATCTTGATCGTCGGACACCTTAGATCGCACTGATAGAATGACCGCTTTTCAGCACTTTCCCCCTTTGTGCATCGGCCGGTCAGCTGTCTGTGAATAACTGACCATTCTCCTTGCACTCTTCTCGACTTTTCTGCGTGAGAGCAGGTTTGCGTGAGCTTGCGTATGTCTATTATATATTATACATGCTCAATAAACACGAGTAAAAAACCATTAATCGATGTTCTGTGGTTCTCAACTGCATAATGAAACGTCGTCACGTTAGGGTTAGGGTTAATAAGGTATAAGCTCAACTATTAATGTATATAAAGCGAAGTTAGTGAATTACTTCTCTTCTCTTCTCTACTCTTTTCTTCTCTTACCCAACTCACCCACCTACGTTGCGGGAAACGCAATCTTGCCGCCTCTGTGTCGGAGGAGATGTCACACACCTCACCCCCCCAGGGCCATCACAGGGTGACACGCCTACAAT
>NW_014577833.1:57310-67806 GCF_000485595.1 Priapulus caudatus
GGGTGAGGTCAGTGAGCGATGGTAATGTATGAATGAATAGATAGATACCTAGATACATAGAATTCAAGATAGGAAAGATATAAAGATAGATTAATAGCCTAGATAGAATAGATTAGATAGATAGCATACGATAGATAGATAGATACAGATTAGATATCATTAGATAGATACATAGATGGATAAGATATGATAAATAGTTAGATTAACAGACCAGAGAGATAGATATACATACACCAATACAGCACTAACCAGTAGGCTCAAAGGTGGGAGCCGTGGATGAGTGGCGTTTTGGCAGGGATGGGAACGAACACAGGAGCGTGGGCGGGTGCAATGGGGGGACAGGGGAAACAGGGACAGGGCACCGCAGGCTGTGCTGAACTTACGGCTAGGCTGACTGTCCGGCCAGCAGTAATCCTCGGCGGAGAAGAGGAGTTGCGCGCCCCGGACTGCGCGAAACTTGTCCAGGAGGGCGTCGGCTCCCGCCGTGAACAAAACGTTCGTAACTGCAGGGACTGGAAAAACGAACACAGACGGGTAAAAAACATGCTGCACCGCTGTCTGTAATATACGGCACAGTAAATACACGCAGTCACCGCGTCCGTTAAAGTACGTCACGGTAAAATGCACGCGTCACCGCATCGTAAAGTAAGTCACGGGTAAAATACACGCGTCACGCGTTCGTTAAGTACGTCACGGTAATACAAATACACCGCGTCACCGCGTTCGTAAAAGTACGTCAACGGTAATAAAATAACCATTGCCGTCACCGCGTCCCGTAAAGGTACGTAACGGTAAAATGCACGCGTACCGCATCCGTAAAGTACGTCACGGATAAAAATACACGCGTCACCGCTGTCCGTAAAGTTACGTCACGGCGTAAAATGCAACGCGGTCACCAGCGTCCGTAAAGTACGCACCGGTTAAAATAACGCGTCACCGGTCGGTAAAGTACGTCACGGGTAAAATACACGCGTTCACGCGTCCGTAAAGTACGTCACGGTCTAAAAATACACGCTGTCACCGCTGTTCGTAAAGTTACGTCACGGTAACAATACAGCTCACCGCGTCCGCTAAAAGTAGCGTCACGGTAAAATACACGCAGTCACGCCGTTCCGTAAAGTACGTCACGGTAAAATGCACGCGTCACGCGTCCGTAAAGTACGCCACGGTAAATACACGCGTGGTCACCGCGTCGGCTTAAAGTACGGTCACGGTAAATACACGGCAGTTTACCGCCGTCGTAAAGTACGTCACTGGTAAAATACACGCGTCACGCGTTCGTAAAGTACGTCACGGTAAACAATACCACGCGTTCAACCGCGTCCGTTAAAGTACGTCACGGTTAAAATGCACGCGTCCACCGCGTCCGCTAAAGTACGTACGATTAACAATACATGGGCGTTCACCGCGTCGTAAAGTAGTCACGGTAAAATACATGCGTCCACACCGCGTCCGTAAGTACGTCACCAGGTTAAAAGACACGCGTCACCGCATCCGTAAGTACGTCACGAGTAAAATACACAGCGCCACCGCGTCCGTAAGTGACGTCACGGTAAAATACACGCGGATCTTCATCCGTAAGTACGTCTCGGCTTTAAAATACACACGCGTCACCGCGTCCGTAATAGTAACGTCAGGTAAATACACGCGTCACCGCGTCGGTAAAGTACTCGGTCACGGGTAAAATCAAGCGTCACCGCGTCTATAATTATTTGTCCACGGTAAAATGCATAAATCGTAAGTACGTCACGGTAAAATACACGCGTCACCGCTCAATAGTCACTGTAAATACACGCGTCACCGCGTCCGTAAAGTTACGTCACGGATAAAATACACGCGTCACCGCATCCGTAAAGTACGTCAGGTAAAATCACACGCGGCACCGCGTCCGTAAAGTACGTCACGAGTAAAATACACGCGTCACCGCAGTCCGTAAAGTAAGTCACGGTGAAAAAATACGCGTACACGCGGTTCGTAAAGTACTCACGGTATAATACACAGCGTCACGAGCGTCGCGTAAAGTACGTACACGGTTAAAATGCACGCGTACCGCGTCCGTAAAGTTGAACCGCCACGGTTTAAAATACACGCATCGCCGCGGTCCGTAGAAGTACGCCACGGTAAAATACACGCGTCACCGCGTCCCGTTAAAGTACGTCACGGTAAAATGACACGCGTTCACGGGTGCGTAAAGTACGTCACGGTAAAATGACGGCTGTACCGCGTACGTAAAGTACGTCACGGTAAAATAACACGCTGTCACGCGTCCGTAAAGTTTATGCTCCGGGTAAGGATAGTACAGCGTTCACCTGGCGTCCGTAAAGCTACGTCACGGGGTGGGGTAAAATCACGCGGTTCACCGGTTCCTAATGTACGTCACGGAAAATACAGCGCGTCACCGGTTATTAAGTACGGTTCACGGTTAATAATACACGCGCACCGGCGGCCGAAAGACGATCCCTCCCTCCTCTTCTCTCTCTCTCTCTCTCTCTCTCCCTCCTCCTCTCTCCTCCTCTCTCTCTCTCTCTATATATATATATCTATATATATATATAGATACACATACACACACATTGGGCAGTCAATATGGGGGTGGATGGATGGATATGGATCCATGTTTGAGGTGGCAGCTGGTGATCTTACCTGTTAATGAATCCTGCTCATCGCGATCTAATGATCCGGCCGCGGCAGCAGCTCTGCATGCACGATGGGATATGCACGTGCGTGTGTCAGAGCTTTCCGAGGAGAAAGGGCAGTGGTCTGTGCCTTCTGCATGTTTGCTGTCACTCATAGTTAGGCTGAGAGGGTCTATGTCCCCCAGGGTACTGCCGGAACGTACCCTGGGTACGGTCCGGTATACCGGAATGTACCCTGGTACGATCTAATATGCCGGACCGTACCTTGCCTACTCCCCTAACGAGTCTAGGGAGTCGCCTACGCCTACTCCCTAACCCTAACCCTAACCCTAACCATATCAGATAGTGACCAGGGTACGTTCCGGTATACCGGACCGTACCCCAGGGTACGTTCCGGCAGTACCCTGGGGGACATAGACCCTATGAGCCATAGTTAGCAGTGGTCTTCATATTCTGAGTCACCGCTAGTTAATAGTGGGGTCAGCATCTAGTAATCTTGTCTTTCAGACGAAGAATGTGATGTTATGCATGTTTCACGATGCAACGTAAAAACTAAAGGTGGTTAAAGATCATTTAAATTTTTTGAACAACGAGTAGTTTATGATAGCAGTTTGAACGTCTTTTTGAGACACTTTCTTATTCTTATCCCTACAATTGTTTTTTTATATAGAAAAAGTATCCAGAGGTGCAGTCTGGCAAGCACTACCTATGCTCTGGAGGTAAATTCAAATATAGTCAACTACATGCAAGCAGACAACCATCTTATGTTCGTCATATCAATCAGTGTCTTAAGCATGTTCAGTTTCGATTAATTCAAACCGAGTTTTCTAGCTTGAATTGGATGCGAATAAAGAGAGATTAGAATCAAATATATAATATAACAATAGATTGATTAATAAGATTTGTGTCTACGCGTGCGTGCGTGCCTGTGTGTGTGTGTGTGTGTGTGTGTGTGTGCACGAGTATCGGTGTCTTGTTATGTAACTGGTAACAGTCAGTAAACTGTAAACATGAGAAGGTACATAACCTTGCACGTGTGATATCGTAAACGCGCGCATGACGCACGCGCGGCGGCGGCGGCGCCACCATACACGTAACCGCGCTGAACGACGCGCTATCTGTCGTCTGCTAGGCATCATCGGCTACGGTGCTGACATCTACGCCGTGCTCACTCACAAGGTCGTTGCCGACGGCGACGACGACCAGCTCTACTACACCAACATCTACCTGGACGCGGAGCTCAGGGTGAGTCACCGTCTCGAGGGGTCCAATGAGACACCTCTGACATTTTGAGACATCATCGAGATGCCTCTAACATCTTGAGACATTTAACGAGATGCCGCCTGACGTCTTGAGACATTGAACGAGATGCCCCCGACGTAGTGAGACATTCATCGAGATGCCTCTAACATCGTGAGACATTCAACGAGACACCTCTGACATCTTGAGACAAGCTCAACTATTAATGTATATAAAGCGAAGTTAGTGAATTACTTCTCTTCTCTTCTCTACTCTTTTCTTCTCTTACCCAACTCACCCACCTACGTTGCAGGAAACGCAATCTTACCGCCTCGGTGTCGGAGGAGATGTCACACACCTCACCCCCCCCCCAGGGCCATCACAGGGTGACACGCCTACAATATCGTGCTTACATGACTCTGTTTCATCGTAAATTCTGTTCTCCATTCTCATGGTTATATATATTAATCTGTTAGGAAAAGAGTTAATGTGACACCTACGTGCGTTTTTCTTCTGAGTAAGTTTAGTGGACAGTAAGTTTTAGCTTGAAAAAGACAGCTTGACTATGCAGTTGTTGAATCTCTTGCTAACAGGAAAATTACATGATAGATTTATCACGAAATAAAATTGTTCTCTTAGGTATTATTATAGGTTATTATTCTTAGGTGTGTTGTTATTGAGACGGGTGTACAAGACTAAGAATCTAGCATGTAGAAACATTTCAATTCGATATGTTAAGTAAGACGTGAACATATTCATACTCATCGTTATGAATATATGTTATGTTAGTTAATGCGAGTGAGAAACGGTGGTGATCATAGTAGCGGTGAGAGGGTCTATATATCCCCCAGGGTACTATCAGAGGGTACCCTGGTAATATCTAATATTCCGGACCGTACCTCTCCTACTCCACTAACGAGTCTAGGGAGTCGCCTACGCCTACTCCCTAACCCTAACCCTAACCATATCAGATATTTACCAGGGTACGTTCCGATATATCGAACCGTACCCAGGGTATACCCTCCGATAGTACCCTGGGGGTCATATAGACCCTATGAGCCATAGTAGCTGGTTGGCTCGAAGCAAACAGAAAACTGGCACAAGGAGCACAACAGCTGGGAGAGTCAAAACATTACGGCTATTATGTAACTAGTTATAAATATTCTCTGCAACCTTGCACCCGGGAGCGGCTGGCTCGAGTTGCTGGGCTAGCTGGTAGCTCTAGTACTATATAGCCCTTGTTGCCACAGGCCTGGGCTGGCTGCATCTGAATGATGCATGGTGACCAAGCATCTAGTTACTCAGCTAGTAACCTCTGAAAGATGTATAGTGGTCTTACTGTAAATCCAAGTATTGACCAGTAGCAGGCGGCTCAATTAGTACCTAACCGTAACCATGAACATTGAATTGTGCAATCGGGAGTAAATAAACATTATTCGTATTTGCTTCTATTCACTCCCGTGATATAATCAGGAGTGTATCAAAATTTTGATACACTCCTGATATAATGTATGGCTTAGATATGTGTGCAGTGCATAGATGTGTGTGGTATATATATTTTTTCAGGCCATTATTCCAACCTTAACACATTATAGTTACCTACCTGATGGGTTTATGTGATAACATCATTCGAATTGTTCGTGACATGTATTAGAAAGAGATGCAGGCAGGAGACTGGTAGAAGGGTGTGCACACGTACCTCACTAGTTCTGTCCCTGGCTTCTCAAGGTTGGGGGGAGGGGAATTCTGAAAGAGAACTCAGAAGGGTTTGATAGTATGCCGTTGGTGGGTGGGTGAATGGATGGATGGACGGATGGAAGGGTGGATGGATGGATGGATGGATGGATGGATGGATGGGTGGATGGATGTATAGGTAGGTGTGCGGCCTTGGATGGCTGAGGGGATGAATGGATAGATAGATAATTAGTTATATATAATATAGATATTGCTATTATATACTGCATGTTTATTGTTTCTTTACAGATGCCAAGCTTGAGATAGTAACTGTGGCTTCAGAGGAGACTGGCGGGTATGATAGATTCAGGAGGTCAGCAAGAGCAGTCAACCTAGACAGCCAGATCACGGTGAGATACACAAACACAATACATACAATACAATACATACCGTTACACCACAATACAATACAATACATGATGATACAGCACAATACAATACATATATGATACAGCCAGCTAATTATGAACAATGAGATAATGCGATCAACCAGAGGCAGCATTGATACATGTTCACACGAAAGAATCCTATTGTACATCGTGTGATTCAATCCTCGTGTAATATTATTTCGAAATTTTAAAATGCCACATTCTACCAGGCGTCTAAAGACAACCATTACATGTTATATTGTATGTACATGGTTAGATATAATAATCTTGTATTCTTATAGGTTTTGTGCAGTCATGAAAAAACGTCTGCAAACCCAGCCAATCCTGATTTCGATTTTTTGTGGTTTCTACTATAGCTACAACCCAGAGTAAAATCCATGAAAAAATTTACCAGTTCTGTTCATTAGTTGCCTAGGAGTTTCGGACTAGGAGTCAGGGTGCTAATACACTACTATTATGCTATTTCCAACATTGTTATGTGACGTCATCGTGCGATCTGTTTTCGAATCGAAGCGCGAATCCACGGTCAGTAGGCAGTGAGTGACCGACAGGCAAATTATGCTGTCCACAGGTTCTCGGCTTGGATCAGGAATGGAAGGGAGGTGACATGGACTACCCCGGCGGGGGTTTCAAGATCAACCTCCTCAAGGAAGGCTTGAAGAAGTACAAGGACGATCGGGAAACCATCCTCATGTTTGTCGACAGGTGAGAATTCCGAGGTCTCCCCTCCCGTGCGCACGCGTGTCATCGAGGTCACGCGGTCAACGTTTCAGAGTTCTGTCATTCTGCTAGGATGGCATGTGTATGTAATGAACATGTACTCTACACACAGCGCTGCACACGCGCACCACACATTTTTCGATTTTGTGCGAATCAGAATGCGTCGCACGTGCGTCTTACGCGGATAACTTATCGGCTGGCGAAGATGTGCGCAGGTACGGTGCGGTCGACCCTCGCGAATGCGCCGCTATGCGTGTACCCTCTGATGGCGCGTTCCATCGAGATGAATGAAGCCATCTAAGAGCCACCACGCAGGTTACTGTGCGGGTGGTACGGAGGCTGAGGGATGCGCGGGTGGTACGGAGGCTGAGGGATGCGCGGGTGGTGGGGATGCGCGGGTGGTACCGGGAGGGAGATGCTGCGTGGTGGTACGGAGGCTGAGGTGCCGCGGGTGGTCGCGAGGCTGAGGGTATGCGCGGGAGTGTACGAGAGGCTGAGGTATGCGTGGGTGAGTACGGAGGCTGAGGGATGCAGTGGTGCCGTACGGAGAGCCTGAGGATGTGCAGATGGTACGGGATGGCTGAGGGTATGCACGGGTGGTACGGAGGCTGTGCGGTATGCGCGGATGGGTACAGAAGGCTGATCTATGGTGCAGGTGGTTACGGAGGCTGGGGATGGGCGAGATGAGTTACGAGAGGCTGTGGGATGTTGCGCGTGTGTGGCTTCGCGCGGTTGTCGGTGACGGGAACGCTAACGAAATGACGGTCTCAGTCATCTAGAGTTCTCCGGATTTCTAACCTCCGGGGTTATTAATAAATCGGTTAGTAAGTTAGCCAGTTAAGTAGGTTTACCAGTGGTTGGCGTGTCGAAGCATGTCAATCTTGCCGCTAGTTGTAGGTCGTCATCGTCGGGGAAGTGTTAGAATTGGAATAATGAAGACGAAAATAGCACGTTTAATACCAGAGTATAGCGTGCGTGAGGACATCAATAATATCTTGTGTGTGTGAATGATCATTTACATATATGTGCATGCATGCAGCGTGCATGGATGTGTTATATATTATTATATATGCGATATATACTATATATATCAGATAATGCTAATATATATATATATATATAGCATATATCATATATGCATGCGTACATGTACCGGTAACCTAGATTATTATCCAGCGACCGCTGCGAACTCGGGGATAAAACCGCGCGCTCTGCGCTCTGCGCGCGGCTCGCACGACCCCGGCGCATTGTCATCGCGCACGTACGCTCCTCGCCAGATGATCTCAAATGAAGCGACAATTTGTCGCTGCTGCCGCCCCACGGTGGCTCACCTAATGGCAGATGCCTTCATCCTCTCTCGCCTTCAATTACGGCACGGCTAATGACATACTCGCGCGTAGATGCCACCTTCTCATTACCAAATATTGGATGAGATCAGGACGCGGTAATTATCGCATGCATTTATATGAGCTCGGGGCCGCCGCCCGCTGCCCGCGGGCCGCGATATTAAGCGGCCGCGCGCGTGTTCAGCGGCCGACCACTATTGACGTGCGTCGTCGTCGTCGCAGTTCGGCGCAGCGTACCGGCGGAGTCAGCCTTGTCCACCTGTGGTGCACGAGCTCGGGGTGTGTGCGTTTCTGTGGGGGTGGAGCGCGGCTCTTCGGGGGCCGCTCGAGCGCGGTCGGAACCTGCGTCCAGTGTAGTCGAGTGAACTGCCCTGATGAAGTGGCCTTTATAGACAGTGATTGCCATCTCTATAGAGATCTATGGTTTCACTCTATTACACTGGCCACTGAGTGACCCCCCCCCACCAACCGGCCCCTGGCTTCCCGGAGAGTCGCATTTAACAGACACGTGACTACTCACGCGATCCTCACGATCACGTGACGTACATTACGGAGGACGCGGTGACGCGATGTATTTTACCGTGACGTACTTTACGGACGCGGTGACGCAGTTATCTTTACCGTGACGTATTATGTACGCGGTGACGCGTGGTATTTCTACCGTGACAGTACTTTTCAACGGACCGCCGGTGAGCGTCGTATTTACCGTGACGTAATTTACGGACGCGTGACGCGTGATTTTAACCGTGACATACTTTACGGACGCGGTGACGTGTGTATTTTACCGCGTGAGCGTACTTTCACGGACGCGGTGACGCCGTGCATTTTATACCGCTGCGATACTTTACGCACCGTGACGCGTGTATTTTACCCGTGGACGCTACTTACGGACGCGCGTGACGCTGTGTATTTTACCGTGGCGACTTCTACGACGCGGCGATGCGTG
Organism: Priapulus caudatus; assembly: GCF_000485595.1. Classification (NCBI taxonomy): domain Eukaryota; kingdom Metazoa; phylum Priapulida; class Priapulimorpha; order Priapulimorphida; family Priapulidae; genus Priapulus; species Priapulus caudatus. The sequence continues at coordinate 66,321 of NW_014577833.1, forward strand.
TATTTTACGTTGGCGTACTTTACGGACGCGGTGACGCGTGCATTTTACCGTTACGTACTTTCACGCACAGCCGTGACGCGTGTATTTTACCTGTGACGTACTTTACGGACGCTGGTGACGCGTGTATTTTTACCGTGACGTACTTTACGGACGCGTGACGCGTGTATTTTACCGTGGACGTAACTTTACGGACGCGTGACGGTGTATTTACCGTGACGTATTACGGATGCCAGTGACGCATTGATGTATCATTTACCGTACGTACTTTCACGCGACGCGCGTGACGCGTATGTATTTTACCGTGACGTACTTGTACACGCTCGCGTGACGCGTGTATTTTACGTGACTACTTTACGGATGCGATGACGCGTGCTTGTACCCGTGGCGTTACTTTACGGACGCGGATGACGCGTGTGTATTTACCCGTGACGTACTTTACCGACGCCGGCCTGACGCGTGTATTTTACACGTGACGTACTTTACGACGCTGGTGACGCGATGTATATTTACCGTGACGTACTTACGGATGCGGTGAACGCCGGTGTATATTTACCGTGGACGTACTTTACGGACGCTGGGTTGTCGCGTAGTGTATTTTACCGTGACAGTACTTTCGGATGCCGGTGACGCGTGTATTTTATCCGTGCACGTACTTTTTCGGAGCACGGTGACGCATGTATTTACCGGACGTAGTACTTACGGCGCGGGTGACGCACTGCTATTTTATCGTGAACGCTACTTTACGGACGCGGTGACCGCGTTGCATTTTACCGTGACGTACCTTTACGGACGCGGTTGACGGTGTATTTTCTTACCGCTGACGTACTTTACGAACGCGTGACGCGTTGTATTTTACCGTGACGTACTTTACGGACGGCGGTGCGCGTGTATTTTACTCGCTGACACGTACTTTTACCGACGCGGTGACGCGTGTATTTTACCGTGGCGTACTTTTCGGACGCGGTGACGCGTGCATTTACCGTGACGTACTTTACGGGACCGGTGAGCGCGGCTATATTACCGTGCGTACTTTACGGACGCGGGGTGACGCGTGTGATTTTACCCGTGACGTTACTTTACGAACGCGGTGACGCGTGTATTTTACGTGACGTACATTTACGCGCGCTGACGCCGTGATTATTATACCGTGACGTACTTTTGACGACGCCGGTGACCGTGTATTATCCGTGGCGCTACTTTACGGACGCGGTGACGCGTGCATTTTACCGTGACGTACTTTCGACGGACGCGGTGTGACGCGTGTTTTACCGTGAACGTACTTTACGGGGATGGGTGACGCGTGCATTTTACCGTGACGTACCTTTACGACCGGTGGATACGCATGTATTTTAACCGTGACGTACTTTACGAACGCGGATGACGCGTGTATATTTACCGGTGACGTACCTTTACGAACGCCGTGACGCGTCATTTTCCCGTGACACTTTTCACGGAGCGGTGACGCAGTGCATAGTTTACCGTACGC
>NW_014577833.1:69705-72583 GCF_000485595.1 Priapulus caudatus
TCCTCTCTCTCTCTCTCTCTCTCTCTCCTCCTCCTCTCTCCTACCTCTCTCTCTCTCTCTCTCTCTCTCTCTCTTCTTCTATATATATATATATATATATATACATACACATACACACACATCGGGCAGTCAATATGGGGGTGGATGAATGGATATGGATCCATGTTTGAGGTGGCAGCTGGTGATCTTACCTGTTAATGAATCCTGCTCATCGCGATCTAATGATCCGGCCACGGCGTCAGGTCTGCGTGCATGACGGGATATGCACGTGCGCGTGTCGGAGCTTTCCGAGGAGAAAGGGCAGTGGTCTGTGCCTCCTGCATGTTCTCTGTCACTCATAGTTAGGCTGAGAGGGTCTATGTCCCCCAGGGTTCTGCCGGAACGTACCCTGGTACTATCTAATATGCCGGACCGTACCTCGCCTACTCCACTGACGAGTCTAGACAGTACCCTGGGGGACATAGACCCTATGAGCACTAGTTCGCAGTGGTCTCCATATTCTGGGTCACTGCTAGTTAATAGTGGGATCAGCATCTAGTAATCTTGTCTTTCAGACGAAGAATGTGATGTTATGCATGTTTCACGATGCAACGTAAAAACTAAAGGTGGTTAAAGATCATTTTAATTTGTTGAACAACGAGTAGTTTATGATAGCAGTTTGAACGTCTTTTTGAGACACTTTCTTATTCTTATTCCCCCCTACAATTGTTTTTTTATAGAAAAAGTATCCAGAGGTGCAGTCTGGCAAGCACTACCTATGCTCCGGAGGTAAATTCAAATATAGTCAACTACATGCAAGCAGATAATCATCTTGTGTTCGTCATATCAATCAGTGTCTTAAGCGTGTTCAGTTTTCGATTAATTCAAATAGAGTTTTCTAGCTTGAATTGGATGCGAATAAAGAGAGATTAGAATCAAATATATAATATAACAATAGATTGATTAATAAGATTTGTGTCTACGCGTGCGTGCGTGTGTGCGCGTGCGTGCGTGCCTGTGTGTGTGTGTGTGTGTGCACGAGTATCGGTGTCTTGTTATGTAACTGGTAACAGTCAGTAAACTGTAAACATGAGTAGGTATATAACCTTGCACGCGTGATATCGTAAACGCGCGTGTGACGCACGTGCCGTGGCGGCGCCACCGATTGGACCCCTCGAGACGGTGACTCACCCTGAGCTCCGCGTCCAGGTAGATGTTGGTGTAGTAGAGCTGGTCGTCGTCGCCGTCGGCAACGACCTTGTGAGTGAGCACGGCGTAGATGTCAGCACCGTAGCCGATGATGCCTAGCAGACGACAGATAGCGCGTCGTTCAGCGCGGTTACGTGTAGAGACACCTCTGACATCTTGAGACATCATCGAGATGCCTCTAACATCTTGAGACATTCAACGAGATGCCCCTGACGTTTTGAGACATTCAACGAGATGCCCTCGACATCTTGACGCATTGAACGAGATGCCTACGACGTCTTGAGACATTCAACGAGATGCCCCCGACATCTTGACGCATTGAACGAGATGCCTACGACGTATTGAGACATTCAACGAGATGCCTACGACGTATTGAGACATTGAACGAGATGCCTACGACGTCTTCAGACATTGAACGAGATGCCTACGACGTATTGAGACATTCAACTAGATGCCCCAGACATCTTGACGCATTGAACGAGATGCCTACGACGTTTTGAGACATGCAACTTGATGCCCCCGACATCTTGACGCATTGAACGAGATGCCTACGACGTCTTGAGACATTTAACGAGATACCCCCGATGTCTCGAGGCGTCTAACGAGACGCCCGCGCGAGTTTGTTGTATGCTCTGGGAGCTGATCGAAGGTCACTTTGGCTTTGTCTGTACTTCGCGCTGGAGCTGAATTGGTGCCACCTCGATCTGTCTGTCATATATATCATTATTTTATATTTAGTATTTATATTACTTTCTGCATACTGCATATGCATGTGTCTTCGATTGATGAAAGTAATATAAATACTAAATATAAAATAATGATTGATATAAATGAAGGTAATTAGAGTAATAATAGGTTGTTTGACAATGCTTGTTTAATTCGTTGCTTTGATTCTAGGACAAGTTTAAGATTAAGCTGGACCACAAGTCAGAAATCTTCCAGAATCTCAACGGCGCTCGAGGTACGCGAATGTATTATCTAGTATTTTCAAGATTATTTATAATTTTTAATAGCTAGCGAATAGTAATGCCACGAACATATCTGTACAAACGAGATATCGGAAACCACATTACTCGAGCCATCCCATGCTACTCATCTCTTTTCGCAAATTCTGAAATGGCATCGCAAACTCCACGACAGATGGCGCTCTCGCTCATGGGCTCAATCTACCCTGCCACAAGTAGATTTCGGTTACAATTTGTAACGCTTTTTTACTACAAGTTTTACAGCAGGCACGTTACTCGTATCCTATATGTAATAAGATTTGGAATAAAAGTTTCAAAGATATTAAAAATCCGACCGTTATTCCTGAAAAATTTGATAAAATAGTGATACGAAATAGTGCGCGTATTGTGCGCCCCATTTACCTCTTTCAAATCCTATGCTGTTTACGAATCTCCATTCGCTGGATGTCCCCCGAGCTCCGCCCACTTTAAAAATAGTGCTAGCATTGTGGCAGTGGTATCCTGAGTCTGAGTGAGAGAAGGAGCACTGCATGCAGTTTGATGGCATCGTTGCCGCAGCAGGTGGCATATAGCGGTCGATCTGTCATGCTCATTCTATAGATATGCTCATCATAATTCTACATGTAAAATCTTTTAAACATGCGAATTCATACGATAAGCATGGCTGATAGGGTCTATGTCCCCCAGTGTACTATCGGAGGGTACCCTGGGCACGGTTCGATATA
>NW_014577833.1:72593-79607 GCF_000485595.1 Priapulus caudatus
ACGTCAGTTGAGTGCTGTCGCTCTGCGGCACTTGTTATATGAGGTATGTTTAGGACTAGGGTTAGGGTACACTTCTGTAGTACAAGTCTGGTACACTTTGTGTATACATATATGTACCTCGGGTACATATATGTAGTACCTGATACGACAACGACCCCTTCAGCTTCACTATCCCCTAGGCGTGGGATGTTACAGGTAACTCGCGATATGATCCGCATCGCGACACACCTTTCGTGATACGATAAGCATCGCGATGCTCTGGAAAGAAACTACGTAGCAAACTGTACACTCAACCGGAACCTTGCCGAACAGGTGAACGTTTAAGAGATCAGGGTATCGGGGAGCGCTTATAGTAAACACTGCGATTAAACTGCAAATTGTGTCACACTTCTATTGATTTCTGATGAAACTGTGCCACCAAATGATATGGATTTTATTCTGTAGAGTATTGATACGTGTATCGTGAATAATCAAACGTATCGATACATATTACGTATTGCGAATCATTGATATATCGATGAATTGTCCCCCTCCCCCCATCTATACCCAAGGTGCCTGCAACCTCCCAGCCTGAATCATCCTTCCTTTATCAACGCTTGATTCAAAAGCCTGTGCAGGACAGGGTCGAATTTGAATTTTTTCGGGATACAACAAATTAACAGCATACAAGCTACGCACGCAAAATCTATTGGTCCCATATTCAGTGTCTGCGCTTGTATCGCTTGCGACTGCGTCGCTATGTAGTTGCTAGGTTGATGCGTTACCTCTCACAAGACGTGATGCGGCCATGATGCCGAGGCGCGCCGAGGATTGACACTTTGTGTCTTCCAATCACAGCCTACGCCGCACCTCTCTGTTATAATTTCAAAGGTGGGGACCCATTGAGGTACGGAATCGCCGATCTCAAGAACTAGAGCATGCATTCTGCTAGGCTTACCGTCAAATTCTTACCTGATAAGATTGTTTCTCAACTAGTTAAAAATCCAAAAAACCTGGACTTGATATTATGTTCCTGACATTAATTCCTTGCTATGGGCTATGTATGAGTCACGAGTGTATGCACATTGAACAATATAGTAAAATAGGAAGTATAATACGGCAATTTAACCATAAAAAGTGAACAGAATCACTTGTATTTTGTGAAAAAGTGGAATTTTATTTTGTATTTTTAGCTCATCTGACATAGTCAGATGCAGCTTGTAGAATCGCTTGATCGTCCGTCCGTCCGACATAACATGCAGACTTTTACTAAAGGTGTTGAACAACAGTAGAGGGCGTCCATAGGTGGCAGGCCTGAATAAGCATCGAACAGAAATTAATTACAAATACTCACACTGTTACTGCACTTACAAAACATACACTTTATTCATGTTAAATAACTACAGATTCATGCTCTATGCTCCGCTCGAAACTTTGCCAGCTCTATGACACGAATTTCTGCAAAGTTGTCTGAACACATTTCATACACAAAAATCACCAGCCGGTCGCTGCGGCTACGCCACCTGACGGAATGTCACGAGTACACAACAAGACCAATTTTACTTCTAATGCTTTCTAGACGTCCACGAGGCATCTAACTTGCGTGCATAATGCAAATTATTGCACTCTATAGTGCTGAATTTCAGCGAAAAAAAATGCCAAAAAAGGCATTTTCTAGAGACGAAATAGTGCAACGGTGAACAATTGCGGAAGCTTACTGTTGTACACCTCCTAAAGGACTGCCAACCAAAAATGGCTGCATGTGGGGTGGCAGATATGATATTGTATAACCTGTAAGTTGTTTACAAACCTGTGTTTGTGTATAGATGATGTTAAGCTGATGTTTGAGGAAGGCCTACCATACGTGGAGAACACTGCTTATTCAACCAGACCCATCGTCCTGCACGGCAATGGACTATCGAAGGTAAACCACTGCACTCGCTCTGCATCTTGGAAATCTATTTGTTCTACTTCTCGTGTGATTTAAAAATTTAATATTTATTAATGTTATTTCTATTGTTGTCGTCATTATAATTATTATTATTATTATTATCGTCGTCGTCGTCGTCGTCATCTTCATCATTATGAGAACATTGACAAGAAATGGTGAAGGTTTAACCGATCACGATAAAGTCAGTCACGATTCGATACAAACTACACTAGCTGTAGACTAAGGAATTGGTTTTAATGATCATCTGATGCACAAACTGATCGTTCCGCGTTCAGTGTGGTTCATTGCTATTGTTGTGTTCTCCACGGATGCGCCCGTTCACCCCAGTGTTCCATGGTTCCTCGTTAATTGTTCACCCCAGCGTTCCATGGTTTCCTTGTTAATTGTTCACCCCAGTGTTCCATGGTTCTTCGTTAATTGTTCACCCCAGTGTTCCATGGTTCCTCGTTAATTGTTCACCCCAGTGTTCCATGGTTCCTCGTTAATTGTTCACCCCAGCGTTCCATGGTTCTTCGTTAATTGTTCACTCCAGCGTTCCATGGTTCCTCGTTAATTGTTTACCCCAGCGTTCCATGGTTCCTCGTTAATTGTTCACCCCAGCGTTCCATGGTTCCTCGTTAATTGTTCACCCCAGTGTTCCATGGTTCCTCGTTAATTGTTCACCCCAGTGTTCTATGGTTCTTCATTAATCGCAGTGTTCTTTCTCCCCCGACAGATGTACCTCTTGTTCCTGACTAACTACGTGCCAGCCATGTGGATGGTAAACCGTTCACCCCAGTGTTCCATAGTTCCTCATTCATCATTGTGTGGTTCCTCATTCACGATTGTGTGGTTCCTCATTCACCATTGTGTGGTTCCTCATTCACGATTGTGTGGTTCCTCATTCATCATTGTGTGGTTCCTCATTCATCATTGTGTGGTTCCTCATTCATCATTGTGTGGTTCCTCATTCACAGGGGGTATGATAGCAAGAGGTAATGTGTTGTCGCGCACGTGAGCGCAGCTGCGGTTTAATTGCAGTCGTAAATGAAGCGAGAAAATGAAGAACGCTCAGGAAGAAGCTCGCGGACAAGAAAACAAACGAAACGTCGACAAAAAACGACACAAAAAAAACGTCAAAATGAGAACGAAACCACGCGAACGAATCACGATTTGTGCATTCCTATTATAATTATAATACTAGCACCCCGTTATAAACGTCACCCCCACCTGGCACCCTCCCGGGTGTTTCTATCGTGACGTCATGACGCGTTGGCACTGTGCCAGAGAAGAAGCGTGCGTGCTTTTTAAGTGAAGCCAAGTGAAGCGATGGCTATGCACTTAAGACCTACGGTAGTACGTACGGGAGTAGTTGTCGGCACGCACGCCTCCGCCGCCGTGCATTGTGTTGTGCGGTGAAGGCTTAATACGAAACACGGTGGAAGGGGGAAGGGTGTCGGGAGGAGGAGAAGGAGGAGGTGGAAGAGGAGGAGGAGGAGGAGGAGGAAGAGGAGGAATATTTTCTACAGGCACGCGGCGCAACAGTAGTAGCAGCGACAGCTACAACAACAGCAGTAGCAGCATCACCACCACCAGGAGCAGCAGCAGCAGCAGTAGCAGCAGTAGCAGCAGCAGCAGTAGCAGCAGTAGCAGTAGCAGCAGCACCAGGAGCAGCAGCAGCAGTAGCAGCAGCAGCAGCAGTAGCAGTAGTGTAGAAAAGCCATCACATCAATGCATAAGTACGACGACACGCGGGTGCGGGGTTTTATCACGCGCCGATGAGACACTTTTGCAACCAATTTGTCGCATTCCTGGCTAACTATGTCCCGGGCATGTGGACGGTCAACAGGGGATGCAGCTGGTGTGATGACGACCTCATCAGACTCAACGACCGCGAGGTTAGTTGTTTTTGCTCGGGGCGCGGACGTTCTGTTGTTCGCGTCTAGTGAAGAACATCGTTGTTCATCATTGGATGGACGAAAGCATGTTCCGTTGTTTGCACTCTAGACTAACATGGTTCAGCGTCGGCGAATAGGCGAAAGCACGTTCCGTTGTTCGTGTCCGGCGACGAACGTCGTTCTTCGGCGTCGGTGACCATCGGTTGTTCGCGTTGTTCGCAGGAGTCGGCGTACCCGCTCGTCACGGTCGCGTTGTTCATCGAGAAGCCGACGCCATTCATGGAGGAACATCTGCAGTTGTTCACCAGTCAGTTCTACCCGAAGAAGAGGATCGACTTGTTCATCCACAGCGCGGTAAGTTCGCGGAACGGCCGTGTCGCCAAACCAGTCTTTACACGTCGTTCTTCGGCACGAATAATCAGCACAATAATCGTAATGTTAATGTTAATGTTTGCAATGGTGGGTACATGTTTCAGACGGTCATATGCAGATTGTGTCGTAAATTCGTTTTATCATTTCATTTTATTATCTTATTATAAAGACTTATCTTTGTGTCTAGCGCATTAATTTTCGCTACAATTGGGACGTGTTTCAGACATCGTACCATGTGTCGGACTTCGTTTCATTATCTTATTTTACTATCTTATTTCTAAGACCTGTCTTCGTATCCAGCATGGTAATTTTCTCTACGGTGGGCCACATGTTTTAGACGCCGTACCACGCGTCCCGCACATCGTTTCATTATCTGATTTTATTATCTTTAATAAGACTTACTGTTGTGTCCAGCGCATTAATTTTCGCTGCAATGCGCACGTGTTTCAGACGCGGTACCACGCGCAGCACATCGACACCTTCCTGACAGAGTTCAAGGACCAGTATCGCAGCATTCACCACATCAGCGCCAACAAGTCCGTCACCGAGTGGGTGGCGAGGAACGCCGGCATGTACGTGCTGCCCTCTGTCGGGGGTCGCCTCCGATGTTTTTACGTGGCGTTAGCTCAGACACGGGGATGTCCTACGTACTATCGTTTATGATACTAGATTTAATTTACTAGTGAGGATCTTGCTCGGTGGGCTACTACATTATATTTACTACAAATTGTACTATATTTCTCACACAACTACTTTTCTATATCTTGGAATAGAGTCATTAGATATTATGATATTTCTAATAGTAATTTTTTTTTAGCTGAATCTAACTAGATTGACCTGTTAACTGCAATAGTCGACAGCCAGGCCATAGTTTTGGCTGAACGAAGTTGCTTGTGCTTGTCACCAGATGGCAGTAGATGACTAGAACGGCAGTCTTCGCTAACCGGTCAATACATGCATATCAGAAGTAGATAATAGGGAAGGAGTGTGACTTCAATAAACAAGGGAAATTCGTCATTTACTAGCCTTAGAATGCCTACGATTTACTACACGTAACTCAATCAACTTGAGCTCAAATCGTACACAGTACATTCGCCTAGCATCGTGCGAAATCGTTTCTCGATGCTAGGCGAATGTACTGTGTACGATTTGAGCTCAAGTTGGTTGAGTTACGTGTAGTAAATCGTAGGTATTCTAAGGCTAGTAAATGACGAATTTCCCTTGTTTATTGAAGTCACACTCCTTCCCTATTATCTACTCCTGGTGCATATTCATCCGAATTCAAAATCACTTGTAACATTGTCGCCGATTAACATGGAATTTGTCTCTTGACGAAGGTTGAATGATTAATTTTTCTAATGAGTTTTTCGTCGACGCTGCGCGTTGCAGATTGTATTAATAATTTTTAACTTGATAATTATTTTTTGTTGATGCTGCAGAAGCCACTGTGTGGAGAAGGGCTGTGAATTCTACTTTGTTGTGGATAGTGAGGCCCAGCTGGTCAACCCCCGGGCCATACAGCTGCTGGTCGAACAGAACCTGTAAGCGCGTGTGTGTGTGTGTGTGCGTGCGTGCGTGTGTGCGTCGGTGTTTGTTTGAGTGTGTGTGCGTGCGTGCGTACGTGCGTGCGTGCGTGCATGCGTGCATGTATGTGTGTGCTTGATGCAGGCCAGTGCGTGTGTGCTACTGCTGTACCTATACTATATTATAATGTATGTGCGTGTGTGCGTGCGTGTATGTGTTGCTGCTGTAACTATACTATGATATAATATATGTACCTGCTGAGTCTATAATGTATGTATACGTGTGTGTGTGTCTTTTAGATGCAGGCCCGTGCGTGTGCGTGTGTGTATGCTGCTGCTGTAACTATACTATACTATATGATGTAATGTATGTGCATGTGTGTGTGATCCAGACTCGTGTGTGTATGTGTGTGTGTGTTTACTATATTATAATATATGTGTGTGTGTGCTGCTGCTGTACCTATACTATATTATAATATATGTGTGTGTGTGTTTACTATAATATCATGTATGTGTGTGTGTGCTGCTGCTGTATCTATACTATATTATAATATATGTGTGTGTGTGTGTTTGATGCAGACCCGTGCGTGTGTATGTGCTGCTACTGGAGTAACTATACTATAATATACCCTAGCCCTAACCCTAAAACATACCTCATATAAAAATATAAACATAATACTAAACAACCTAAAACTACCTCGGGTACATATACGTAGTACCTGATACGACAACGACCCTTCATGCGATAGTGAAGGACAAGAGGTGGGAGGAGGAGGAGGACAGGGAGGAGGAGGAGGACAGGGAGGAGGAGGACAGGGAGGAGGAGGAGGAGATAAGCACTTACTTCCTGCGGCTCTCCACCAGCTCGATGTAATCCTCGGAGCGTGCGTAGTAACCGTCCTCGGAAAGCGAGCCCCAGAAGTTAGACCACAGCTTCATCGGCCGCGTCAGCAGGGGAGCGAGCACGGGTCTGCATCAAACACACACACACGTATATAACCCTAACCCTAAAACACTTCTGTAGTACAAGTCTGGTACACTTTGTGTATACATATATACGTACCTCGGGTACATATATGTAGTACCTGATACGACAACGACCCCTTCAGCTTCACTATCCCCTAGGCGTGGGATGTTACAGGTAACTCCCGATATGATCCGCATCGCGACACACCTTTCGTGATACGATAAGCATCGCGGTGCTCTGGAAAGAAACTATGTAGCAAACTGTACACTCAACCGGAACCTTGTCGATCAGGTGAACGTTTAAATTGACTACGTCACAAATTTTTCATTGTAAAATTTGTAAAAA
>NW_014577833.1:79617-81302 GCF_000485595.1 Priapulus caudatus
TAGCAGTAGCAGTAGCAGCAGTAGCAGTAGCAGTAGCAGCAGTAGCAGTAGCAGCAGTAGCAGTAGCAGTAGCAGCAGTAGCAGTAGCAGCAGTAGCAGTAGCAGTAGCAGCAGTAGTAGTAGCAGCAGCAGTAGCACCAGTAGCAGCAGCAGCAGCAGCAGCAGTAGCAGCAGCAGCAGCAGCAGCAGCAGCAGCAGCAGTAGCAGTATCAGTAGTAGCAGTAGCAGCAGCAGCAGTAGCAGCAGCAGCAGTAGCAGTAGCAGCAGTAGCAGTAGCAGTAGCAGTAGTAGCAGTAGCAGCAGCAGCAGCAGCAGCAGCAGCAGCAGCAGCAGCAGCAGCAGCAGCAACCGTAGAACCACCACCACCAGCAGCAGCAGCAGCAGCAGAACAAGCTAACTATAGCAAGTGTTTTACGACTGGAGCTCAATGTCTAGAGATTTGTGATTAATCTGTAGCGCACAGGTGCTACTTACTCTGAAGTAACGGAATTAACGTAAGCCGCACATGTCAGCCAGGTGACATTAATTAATGAGGGACTTTGTTAATTTACTGGTAAAAGGACTGTTTACACTGATTGGCGTAGGTCTATATGGATTTGCCGATCGGATAAAGTGCACATTGCTTCTCCTACGACACCCACGGGTCTAGAAGTTTAGAGAGGTGGGGTACGTACTCTGTACGTTTGGATAGAGGGGTGGGGTACGTATGGATTTGTTTTGGTTTTGATTTTCTTTTTCATTTTACGTTGGGATAGAAGGGCATAAGGGGTACGTACCTTGTACGTTTGGATAGAGGGGCATACGTACCTTGTGCGTTGGGGGTAGGGAGGGGTACGCACCTTGTACGTTGGAATAGAGGGGTACGCACCTTGTACGTTGGAATAGAAAGGGTACGTACCTTGTACGTTGGGGTAGAGGAGGGGGTACGCACCTTGTACGTTAAGATATAGGGGGATACGCACCTTGTATGTTGGGATAGAGGTGGTACGCACCTTGTACGTTGGGGTAGAGGGGGTACGCACCTTGTACGTTGGAATAGAGGGGGTACGCACCTTGTACGTTGGGATAGAGGGGGTACGCACCTTGTACGTTGGGATAGAGGGGGTACGCACCTTGTACGTTAGGATAGAGGGCCGTCATCGTGATGGTGCGTTCGTCGTAGCCATTGCGGTTGCTCGCCTTACACATGTACTGTCCAGCGTTGGCCTCGGTGGCCGGGTCGATCTCGATGTAGCTTCTAACCTTGTTCTTCTTGTAGCGCCATTCCGTCACCTGTAATTATGGAGTGAGATCGTTTGGAGTATCTAGATTAGATCGGGTTAAAATTGGATTCGATTAGATGTAATCAACCAGCAAGCGGGTGGTGTTAATGCGTAGAAAGCGAGGGGTCGAAATGGAGTGGGGAGAAGCGGTTCACCTAGCTCTGTACTGTTTTATGTAGTTCTATGGAGATGTGGAGGTTTTAGTGTATGGTCTCTAAATGAACAGTGGTGGCTTTCGCACTGCGGCGCGGTAATTGGCCGTTCTGTACGGGTGACTGCTAGGATTGGCCGTTATGGGGAGGAGATGGTGATTGGTTGCCGAGGAAGCAGTGATAGGGCTCGTGCCATTAGCGTCTGGTCCGTCTGTCGGACAGATGACTTAATGGCGAAAACAGCACCGGATTGCGGGCGGGAAACAGAAGC
>NW_014577833.1:81327-87781 GCF_000485595.1 Priapulus caudatus
GCCCTTTTTCGCATGGCCACTAAGCCGGCGGTCGGCCGTACGGCGATGAACCACGCTTGAGCTTCCCCGCCGTAGAACGAAGTTCGCTGTGGAGTATGGAACTTCTTCTTCTTTATTTCTTCTTCTTCTTATTTGGCGTCACTTGCTTCTTCCCTACCCTCTTCTTCTGTTCCTTCTTCTACTATGTGCTTCACTCTTCTGTTTCTTCTTCGCTATCTCTTCCTCACCTCCTCTTTCCCGGGGCGCCACTGCCGGCACCCACCCTCTCCCCTTCTCCTGCAGCTATAGCCGTGCTGACAGCAGAATAAGTGGGAGGCGCGGCAACCCTCACGAGAGACCCCGTAACTCGTACGTACGACCGGAACCGGGCAAGGAAATTCGCAGCAGAACATGCATGCATGCGAAACCGGAACGATAAAAATCGTGCGGAACACAATTGGAATCGGCGCGATTGGATAGTTAGTATGTTCGTTGGACTACGAACGACTGTACCTCTCGCCGCACTTTTCACTGTTCGTTTGCGAGGACCGACGTGTGCCAGAGACGACGTCGGCGGGCAGACGACTACGCGCAGCGAGTACGGCCGGGCGCGGCGGGGCTACTTGCGCTGTCGCGGAGAGAGTAAACCTCCATCCCGACGACTTTAATTTCGTCGGCGCCACGGCGCCGAATCCGCGCGTGATAAAACACACCAGCGACGCGCTGGCAGCGCCGTGCGATACTGCGCTAGCAGAGCTAACACAGCTGGCTGCTGCCTCGTGCTCGCTGCTGCTGGCTGCTGGTGGTGGATGTGGTGCTGCTGGCCGCTGCTGGCGCTGCTGGTGGTGGGCTGTGGTGTGGTGGTGGCTGCGCTGCTGCTGTGGTGTGTGTGTGTGTGTGCGCTGCTCGCTGCTGGTGTGTGTGGTGCTGCCTGTCTGCTAGCTGCTGCTGGCTGTGTGGTGGTAGTGTCGCTGCTGCCATGCTCTCAGATGCTGCTAGTGGTGTGGTGGTGGCTGCTGCCTGATGCTGCTGCGCTGGTGTGGGTGGTCGCTGCTGCTGCGGTGTGGTGTGGTGGTGGTGCTGCTGTCTGCTGCTGGCTGGTGGGTGGTGGTGCTGCTGCTCGCTGCTGTCTTGCTGCTGGCTGCTGGTGTGGTGGTTGGTGGGCTGCTGCTTCGCTGTGTGTAGGTGTGGTTGCTGCTCGCTGCGTGCTGCTGGAGCTGGGGCTGCTGGCCTAAGCGCTGGCTGCTGGTGTGGTGTGGTGTGCCTGCTGCCTGCTGCTGGTGTGATGTGTGCTGCTGCTGGCCTGTGGCTGGCGCTGCGTGGTGGTGGTGCTGCTGCTGCGCTAGCTGCCTGCTGCTGCCTGAGCTGCGCTCTGCCGACCGCTACTACTGGCTGCTGAGGTGTGGTGTGCTACCATGCCCCCCGCCCGCTGCTGGCCGATCCGCTGCAGCTGCTGCTCGCTATGTGCTGAACCTCGCTGTGTGATAGCTACTACTGCTGCGCTGCTCGCTTTCCGCTAGCAGCAGCAGCACCACCACCACCACCACCACCACCACCAGCAGCAGCAGCACCACCACCACCACCACCACCACGCAGCAGCAGCAGCAGCAGCACCACCACCACCACCAGCAGCAGCAGCAGCAGCAGCAACAGCAGCAGCAGCGGGTTAGCTTGCTAGCGCTATCGCACGCGCTGCAGCCGCGTCCGCTGGTGTTTTTTTCACCGCGCGGATTCGGCCGCGTGCGCCGACGAAATAAAGTCGTCGTGATGAGTTTCCTCCGCGGCGCATATCCGCCCGCCGCCGCCGCCGCCGCCGCCGACGTCGTCTGCCCGCCGACGTCGTCTGCCGACGTCGTCCTCGCAAACGACGTAAACGTGCGCGGGGTACAGTCGTTCGCTGCGGACTCTAATATCAATTCCCGCCGATTCAATTTGTTCCGCCGTTTTATGTCGTTTGCTGCTGATGGAATTTCTGCCCCGGCCGGCCGTACGTACGTAGTTACGGCTGAGGGTTCCCGCCGCCCCCAGCATCTGTCTCCGCACGCTGTGAGGAGAGGGAGGAGGGTGGGTGCGGCAGGCGCGGGAAGAGGAGGAGGAGAAGAGATAGAAGAAGAAGAAGAAGAAGAAGAAGAGGAGGAAGAAGAAGAAGAAAATAAAGAAGAAGAAGAAAATAAAGAAGAAGAAGTTCTACTCCCACACGCAACTTCGTTCTACGGCGGGAAGCTAAGCGTGGTTATCCCGTGACGGCCACGCCGCCTTAGTGGCAATGGAAAGGCGCGCACGCGCGCACGCACGCACGCACGCACGCACGTACGCACGCACGCACGCACGCACACGTTCGCTGTGCCGAGAAAGAGAATTTCTATCTAACGCGAATTTGATGAATGGCTGTGCGTCATTCAATCAGCATGCTTTCCTGCCGGTGGCCGGGCGCACGCCACTACGCCTGCTAGCACTGCGACGTAACTCCGTGTATATATATTATATATATCAAGAGTTAATGAGACAAATTGTCTTTTGTCTTTTGTCTTTTGTCTTTTGTCTATACATGAGATCAAATGTATTTGTCTCATTAACTACTGATTAGCTATATATTTGGATATACTATATAGTATATATATATAAATATATATGTATGATAATATTTATATATGTTATTGTATGATATATATATATATACTATATATATATATATATATATTATATATGTATGTATATATATTTATATATGTATATTGTATATATATATATATACATATATATATATATATAATATATATATATATATATATATAATATATATATATTTGCACCCACCACCACCCATCTCCCGTGTACACAGCAAATCGCTCCTCATCATCGCATCTCGGCGTTGCATCCGCCTTTATAGCTCATACGATGTCAAAAAGACAAAAGAATTCAGCACAATTCTGTGTGCGATTTGGCGGCATGCCCAAGCTCCGTAAGGAGGATGTAGCTGTGATCGCGAGATTGAAGGGGTAATGTTTTGCCGCAGAACATAACAACGACCGCGCGTGTTTTGGCATACGTTACGTAATGGCGGGGCGGCTGTGTGTATGTGGGGGGTGCTGTGGCGTGCACGGTCGGAGGCGATCACTGCGGGCGTGCGCTCCCTCCCACGTGCGTGCGATGTGTGTTGGCTGTGTCGTGTGCAGTGTAGCGTGGTGTAGCGTGCGTGCGTGCGTGCGTGCGTGCGTTGCGTGCGTGCGTGCCGTGCCGTGCGTGGCGTACAGTGCGTGCGAGTGTCGTGTGGTGGGTCGTGCGTGCGTGGCGTTGAGTTGAAACGTGCAGAGAGGGCGAGTGGTCGCGAGTTTGGACGGGGTGGGTTTGAGAGCGCGTGGGACGTAGGTGAGCGTGGTGCCACTTACTTCACCCGCATGTTGGGAAGGGTGGATTTGTAAGGGGTGGATGTGAGAGGGTTGGTTGGGCGTACTCGGTTGGGAGGGTGGTGCGATAGGTTGGAATGGGTGGGTGGGTCTGGGTTGGGATGGCCGGTTGGGTGTCGTCTCGGGTTGGGAGGGGTGGGGTGCGATAGGGTTGGGATGGGTGGTGTACGTCTCGGGTTTAGTGAGCGGTGGATTGCATAGTGGAGTGGTGATGTGTCAGCGGCTGGGGCGAGTAGGTGTGTGTGTGCGCCTACTCACCCCATGTTGGGTTGATAGATGGGAGTTGCTGGATTAAGTGGGTGGGGACGTAGCGTGGGTGGGTGCTGCTACTCACCCGCATGTTGTGATAGATGGGAGCTGCTGGATGTAAGTCGGGTGGGGTGTAAGATAGGGGTGCTGCTACCTCACCCGCATGTTGGGTTGATAGATGGATGGTGGATTGTGTGAGGGTGGCGGCGTAGAAGCGTTGGTGCTGGCCTACTCACCGCCAATGTTGGGTTGATAGAATGGGAGGGGTGGATGTAAGTGGGTGGGGCGTAGGTGGCTAGGTGCTGCCTACTCCACGGGCCGGCATGTGGGTTTGATAGATGGAGTGGTGAATGTAAGTGGGTGGGGCAGCTGAGGTGGGTGCGTGCTGCCTACTCACCCGCAATGTTGGGTGGTAGATGATCTCGGCTCCGTCCTTGTACCCAGGTTCGACCTTGGGGCGCGCGATGTCCGCATCGCGTAACACTCAGCTCTGATCTTGTCACGATGGTAGAAGTCTGCGACCCCACCGAGTGCTGACGATGCGGGCTGTCTTCTCATGACGTCATTAAGATGGCGCAGCGGTCAGATATATAACGCGCAGATATATACTCACGGTCAGAATATATACACGGTAGATATATACACGGTGCAGATATATACACGCCGTCAGATATATCACGGTCAAGGATATATACACGGTCAGAATATATACCGGTCAGATATATACAGGGCAAAAGTATAGAGATGGTCAGATATATACAGGGTCAGATATATACACGGTCAGAATATACACAGGGCAAAGTATAGAGATGGATTAGATATATAGCAGCGGGTCAGATATATACGGGCAAAGTATAGAGATGGTCAGATATATACCAGCAGTCAGATATATTACACGGTCAGATATATACAGGCGTCAGATATAAGTACACGGCTCAAGATATATACAGGGTCAGATTAATATACCGGTCCAGATATATACACACAAGTGTCAGGATATATACAGGGTGCAGATTATATACAGCGGTCAGTATATATCAGGGCGAAAGTATAGAAGATGGTCGCTATATATACAGCAGTCAAAACGTAGCGATTAGTGAGCACATTACAATGTCACACATATCAGAGACACTTGCCCAGATAATAACCAACTTCCCTTCCTCTCTCCTTCCCTCGCCTCAATGCATCACCTCCTCCATCCGTCCTCGCCCTCTTCTCCATCCATTTCTCCCTCCCTTCCTCCGCTTCCGCTGTTCACTCTCTCTCTCTCTCTCTCTCTCTCCCTTTCTCTCTCTCTCTCTCTCTCTCTCTCTCTCCTCTCTCTCCTACTCTCCGTCTCCCTTCTCTCTCTCTCTCTCTCTCCTGTTGCGTCTCCTCCTATACCCTCCTCCATTCCTCCCTCCTCTCCTCAACTCTCTCTCTTCTCTCTCTTCCTCCCTCCTCTTTCACCCTCCCTCCCTCTCCCTCTCCCTCTCCCTCTTCCTCCCGCCATCTTCCTCTCTCCCTTCCTTCACTCCTCCTTCCTATTCACCCCGAGATGCCGTACGCAGCAGTTGGAACGTTAACGCCGTTGAATCTAAATTAAACGCGTTTTCGCTTTGCGCTAGCTTGGCTATCCGCCGCAGATTAGGCTGCGAGGCCACATCACGTCGCTAGTGACGCGGCGTCGACGTCATTACCGACTTACTTTCGAACGCGTTTGAACGTGATTGTTTCTCGCGGGTTCGTTATTTCTAAACTTTTTTTTCTCTGTTCCATTCTCACGTAACTAATGGCGCGTGTGTGTGATTGCGTTATATTACCTCGTTGAACGTGATCGTGATTCGGTCGCCTTTGATAGCGTTGTTTGAGTGCGTTTTACGTCATTTGAGTAAAAGTTTTACGTGCTAATGCCTACGGTGTGCGAATGCTGTTAGGATTTTAAAGATGGCGGCGGAGGCCACATCGTCTTACCTGCCCCCTGCACA
Organism: Priapulus caudatus; assembly: GCF_000485595.1. Taxonomy (NCBI): domain Eukaryota; kingdom Metazoa; phylum Priapulida; class Priapulimorpha; order Priapulimorphida; family Priapulidae; genus Priapulus; species Priapulus caudatus. The sequence goes on from NW_014577833.1 coordinate 86,930, forward strand.
AGCTTGCGAGGTTCTGCTGCTGGGTGGCGCACTTGCTGCTCGCCGCACACAACACGATCAAAAGCACGCACGACGCGTACGCTACTCTGGCGTCCATTTTGTTTTCTCGAGTGTCCGTCGTGTGGCAGCACCGTCTGCTCTCGTCTTCGCTGGCAGACGCCGGGCGGTCTGTCGTTATACTCCTAGATGGCGCTGAGGTCGCTGCTGCTGCTGCTCTAGTGTTGGCAGCGGGAGTCTGCGTGTTTTCTCTCTCGTCTGCTTGTAGTCTGATGACGTAGTCGGTAGCCGCGTCTGCTGCAGAAGTACTGGGAGAGGATGCAGGCGTCTGCCAATAATAAATATAAATTATAAATAAAATGTAATGCTCGCATCGTGAGGCCATCTATATCCGCTTACCCCACATGCACGCGGAGACGTGCGGCGACAGTCTACGAAACAGATGGGCGCTCTGACGGCTGTAAATGTATCTATTTCGAGACTAATAGGCCGTGTAAAGGTTTTGCGTGTGTGTGTGTGCGCGCGTACTGTGTGTGGTCGTGTGCGTCGGCGCGTGCGTGGCGTGAGTGGAACGCCTGCGGCTTAATCATCGATGAGCTTCATCCACGCCGCATCGCTACACCGAGTCCCGCCTCTCCCGCCGCCGCCGGCTCTACGGGGGGAAAGGAAGCTACGGGGCTCTAAAGGAAGCAGAGAAGCTGCGTTTGACGAGAGCAAGCTCGCAGCTTCCTGCAGGCCGCTGGCTGCCTTCACACCGCTAGCTGCGCGCGGCAGCAGGCAGCAGCGACCAGCAGGCAGCAGCGACAGTAGCAGCAGCAGCAGCAGCAGCAAAAGCAACAAGCACAACAGCAGCAA
>NW_014577833.1:87806-97427 GCF_000485595.1 Priapulus caudatus
CCTCTTCTTCGCAAGTTCAGTTTTAGCCTAGCTCCCACATCCGATTCCAACTCTCCTTCTTCGAGCTACCTTTCGCAAACCTACCTTTACCTCACCCCGCCGAGCGTCTCCGCGAATCACAACTCTAAGGTACGACATTATTGTATTCAGTTACGCGACACGCGACGCGAGTCTTACGACGCGGAGACATCTGTATAGTACCATATGATTGTGTTTGACTAGAGTAAAATAGACGCACGAAGAGTAGTTTTTATAATACTGCGTTTCTGTTATCTATCGACGCAACAACCTGACACTACCCTTAAGGCGACTACCTCGCACATGCCAAACCGTGAACCTGCAGGGTAACGGCAGTTCAGAGACTGACTTATAGTAGCAGCAGCAGCAGCGGCAACAGCAGTAGCAGCACCAGTAGTAGTAGTAGCAGCAGCAACAGCAGCAGCACCGGCGGCAGAAGATCTCTCTGGTTGGAAATTGCTGGAGTTTGCGCGGGAGGCCGAAGGCTCCGATCCGTCTGGTACTCGCTTCCTGTGCATCGCTTTAGGCGCAGACGCAGTTAGAGTTTTATATACGCGGCGTCTCGCGGCATTCAATGTGCCTGCATGATCACTCGTAAAGATGGAAGCACGCACGCACGCACGCACGCACGCACGCACGCGCTGGTCACGGCTCCAGTATAGGGAGGTATATTTCTACCCGTGATCGTAGTAGTGGTTACGCGTGAGTGTGTTGTATTACACCCTTGCTAGCGTCTATTTAAATACAGGTTATAAAGAACATAACGACTATAATGTACGTATCCAGTTATCTCTTTAATTGTACAGCATAAGCCCATAGCGGGGCGAACGCTTACAGTGGATGTGCGCGAGTAACATCACAAACTTACGAGGTTATTGCTGAATCGTAGCCGGCTCTAACAAATCTCGTATATATTACAATCTCTCTGTCTCACTCTCTCTCCGATCTCTCTCTTTATTCGAACACGCGGTTATATACAAACATAGGTAGACACGCCTACCTATTGTTTGTGGTCAGTCCGTTCTACGTTACCGTCTGTAATTGGCTAATTCTACCACTGTCTAGTCCAGCGTTATAACTTTACACAGCTGTCCTGTATACCAAACTAGAACAATAGCTTATTCCTGTATATTTACTTCTCTGTCTTTCGACGGTATTACGCGCCACGCACTCACTCTCTGTTTCATTGTTAGCTCTTCTCTCTCATCTCTCCTCTCTCTCTCTCTCCTCTCTTCTCTCTCTCTCTCTCTCTCTCTTCATCTCTCTCTCTCTCTCTCTCTCTCTCTCTCTCTCTCTCTCTCTCTCTCTCTCTCTCTCTCTCTCTCTCTCTCTCTCTCTCTCTCGTCTGTCTCTCTGTCTCTTTCTTCTGTCTCCTGTCTCTGTCTCTGTCTCTGTTCTGGTTGTCTCTGTCTCTGTCCGGTCCTGTCTCTGTCTCTGTCACTGTCTCTGTTCTCTGCTTCTCTCTCTCTCTCTCTTCTCTCCTCTCTCGTTTCTCTCTCATCTTTCTCTCTCTCTCTCTCCTCTCTCTCTAACTCTCTCTTTTCTCTCCACCCTCTCTCTTCCCCCCCTTCCTCTCTCTCTCTCTCTTTCTCTCTCTCTCCCTCTCTCTCTCTCTCCTTCGCCTGCCCTCTCTCTCTCTTATTATAATCTCGATTTATGTTGCTTATTTTTGTTGTTGTTGTTTTGTGTGTTGTGTGTGTGCGTTTTGTCGCATTTATGAACATACAAGTCCTCGTTGACCCGCAGACGATGAGCCACGGAATGGATGGCAAGATCCCCCGATTTTTGTTCTCTCCGTGAATGACGCATGTGCGCACGGGCGCCGCTGCCTGCAGCACAAGCGGGGGGTTATTTATGACACTAGGCGCAGCATGCTGTGTGCTTCTGAAAGGGATTACGGCCCCGAGCGACGCGTGCGCCGTGCTGCGAAAAGGTCTCCCGCTCGACTCTGTCTCCACACAATGGCCGGACATTTTCGCTAAATTAAGTTGAGGCTCACTCGGCTAGCCCGCGCGGGGGGACGCAACCAGGGGGTGTGAGGGGCGTGGATGGGCTTGCTGTGTTAGCAGGGCGGGGGGGCGAGGGTGGAGTGCTGCTTCTGTGCTTAACTGCTTTGTGTGTTAAGTCTCACGGAAGACACATGATCGTTCAGAAGGCTGCGTAATCGTTATTTTCGCCACATCAACCGAACGAAGCGGCCGGGCTGCTTCATTTGCATGTAATGAATTAGCGCGTGTGCGTGGCGGTGCGTGCGTGGTGTAGTGAGTGTTGTGTGCGTGGTTGTGTGTGTGTGTGTGTGTGTGTACTGTGTGCCTCCGTGCGTGAATGCGTGCGCTTGCTGTTGCGGTGCAGCTGTGATGCGCGTGCGCGTGTGTGAGTGTTGTGTGCCGTGCGTGTGTGAGTGTGCGTGAGTGTGTGTGTGTGTGCGTGCGTGTCGCGGGCGCTGCTGTGCCATGTGCGTGCCGGTGTACAGGTTGCTTAATCAATCTATGCGGTCGCCGCGCGCCGTTCTATATCTATATATTTATTTATTTATTTCATTTATTTATTTTATTTATTTATATATATTAATATTAGTTCTATTATTTATTGTTATGCATTCCTGATTTTATCGTGTAACAGTGACAGTATACAATGGAGTCTATTTAATAATAAGGTATATATTATATGGTTTAGGTTTATCCGTACCTGATTGTCACGACTATCGGTGTGACCATACCATCGCTATCACTTTACAGCCGGGCTTATCGGGTATATGTCTCTCTCGGCGCTCTCACCAGATTACACAGACCGCTCTCTTCCCGCTTGCATACAGAACTCACCCTGTAAAGGTCTTTTCCTTACGATCTCTCTTCTCTTCTCTGTCTCCTCTTCTCTCTGCTCTCTCTCTTCATTTCTGCTCTCTCTTCTTCTCTCTCTTCGTCCCGTCTCTCGTCTCTCTCTCTCTCTCCCTGCTTCTCTATCGTCTATCTCTATCTGGCTAGTCTCTTATTTCCTTATCTCTATCCTCTATCTCGTTAATTGCTCCCCGCCTCGCTCTCCGTCTCTATCTCGTCCGTCTCGCCCTGCTCTCTCCTCTCTTTCTCTCTTCTCTCTCTCTCTCTCTCTCTCTCTCCTCTCTCTATCTCTCTCTCTCTCTCTCTCTCTTCTCTTCTCACTCTCTCACTCTCTCACTCTCTCTCTCTCTCTCTCTTCTCTCGCTCTCTCGCTCTCTCGCTCTCTCGCTCTCTCGCTCTCTCGCTCTCTCGCGCTCTCTCTCTCTCTCTCTCTCTCTTCTCTCGCTTCTCTCTTCGCCGTCTGCGCTTCTCTCTCTCTCTCTCGCTCTCTTCTCTGCATGGCCTCGGCTCTGCCCTATCTTTTCCCCGTATCGCAGCTCGATAACGACCGGCAATGCGCTGTTGTATTCGCGGCCTGTTAGCTAGGTATTTAAGAGGAGATTAGAAGCTAAGAGGGGAGGAGAGAGCGGAAGGGCTGTGAGCCAGAACGCGGCGAGCGAGAGCGAAGAGGAGGAGGAGGGAAGGGCGGAGGGTGAGAACGCGGAAGGGGGGAGTGGAGGGGATGAGAGGTTATGGGGGGAAGGCAGAGGCGATGCCGGGGAGAGCCAGAGGGAAGCGGGAGGACAATAGGGGATCGAGAGGGAAGCGGGCATAGTGGAGGAGAGGAGAGGGTAAGCAGTGGAGCAGGAGGAGGAGCGAGAGGGTGAAGTCGGAGGCGGAGGAGGGAGGAGAGGGAAGGTGGCGGGAGCGTGAGAGGATGAAGGAATGTCGTTTACTACGCTGCGTCATGCTACAGTCTCCGGTTTTAACGAACGCACGATGGTCATGCCGTCTTTCCCCCGCGGCGCTGGCCGGCGGCTTCGCTGTTGTTTGCGCTTGGTCACATTACGGTACAGTGTCAACTTGTCACTTCAACCACGTACCGTGTTGATAGGCGATATTCTGATGCATCTGTCAGATGAACGCATACACGGCGCGTGATTGCACTAATACGCACCGCACGCACGCACGCCACGACGCGCACACGCCCCCACTGCACGCACGCGCACGCCACGCACGCACACACACAACACGCACACTGCGCACGCGCACACGCACGCGACGCACACACGCACGGCAGCACGCGACGCACAGTCACGCGCGCACGACTGCACGCACCACACACACACACGACGGCACCGACGCACGCACAGCAGCCACGCGCACACGCTACCACGCACCGCAACACCGCCACGCACACCGCACGCACACTTTAAGGAGCGACCGGACAAGAACAAAAAGAAGGAACAAATAACAGTTATCTGTCTGATTATTTTTATTCGCGTTCGCGCCTTTTTCAGCACATTTCGCTGTTTCAGTTACGCAATTGAGGAGTAAATGAAGAAGCGGCAGAGTGAGGAGGATCGGGGTGTGGAGGAGATGTGGAGGGAGGAGAGGAGGGAACGAGATGGAGGAGAAGGAGGGAGCGAGGAGATGGAGGAGGAGGGAAGATTGAGGAGGGGGGGAGGCGGGGAGGGAGGAGGAGCAACGGAGGAAATACGGTGGAGGATGAGGATGGGGCAGTAGCAGATGAAGTAGGTAGGAGGAGATTGAGGAGGGGGGGGGGGGAGAGGACTCCTCTCTGTGAGATTGGCCGCAGTTTAGCAGCTTGGCAGGAGGACGGCAGGAGGAGCGGGCAGGAGGAGGAGGAGGGAGAGGATGGATGGCAGGCAGAGGCAGTGAGAGTGTACTGCACTTGAATCTCGCACTCAGGCCTCGATTCAACCCCGCCCTCTGTGCCGGTGATGCATCATCGCGATGTTAAATGGCCTTCAGCGATCTGAGATTGAACTTCACTGAATTAGATGCGGGCATCCACGCGTGTTACCGAAGCCGGGTGACGATGACAGCTGCCCGCTGACGATGACGGGGACCGGTTGACCTGGTGACGCTGACAATGATTGGGTGACGGTGAACGAAGCCGCCGCATTGAGAGCGGCGTTGACGATGACAGTGACGCTGACGATGACTCGCGTGACGGTTGACGGATGCCGCCGCGCAGAGAGCGACCGCTCTCAAACTTAGGGTGAGAAGGAGAGAGAGAGACGAGCGAGGAAAAACGAGAGAGATGAGAGATCAGACAGAGCACAGGGAGAATGCGGAGAGAATGAAGAAAGAGAGTAGAGAGATAGACAGACACAGGAGACGGAGGGGGAGGACGAGAACGGGTAGGAGCAGAGAGAGATGGTGCGAGCAAGAAAGGCCGTGAGAGAAAGATTACGGTAGACCGAGAAAAACATATAGTCGGCGACGCACATGCACTCGATGCCGTCATGCCACATCTACTCCTGCTACACAACGATGCGTAGTCACTGCCTAGCCTCCTCCTGAGATCACACGATCATCATAACATCATCAGCTTCGCAGCAGACGTCACATCAAAAGCCTAACTGATGATTGTTACTAGGGCTTGACGAGACTGAGAGCGCGACTGCCGAGGGTGACGGCCTTCTTCGCTGGGGGACTCTACATGAGACACTGGACGTAGGGACTGCCCTGACCTGACATGTTACAAGGTTGACAGGACGAGAGCGGGACTGGCCGAGCCGTGACGCTTTCTACGCTGACTCGTTACACGCAGACATGGCAGCGTAACCCTGCCCTGAACCATGGAGCCTGACCTGCTCTGGTAATGGCTGATGCACAGATTCAAACAAGAATGCAGGATGTTATGCGGCGCCGGCGCAGTAGCGCAGCCAGCCAGCACAACATCAACAGCCGAGCAGCAGCAGTAGCAGAGGTAGCAGCCGCAGAATTAGCCAGCAGCGTCAGCAGCAGTAGCCAGTTAAACAGCAGCTCAGCATCCAGCAACAGCAACAGCCAGCAGCAACAACGAGGGCAAGCACGGCAGCCGAGCAGTTGGTAAACGCCAGCTGAGCGGAGCAACAGAGCAGATGCGACGACTGCTGATCTTCATTGTGGCTCTTCATCACGACACGCTCGCATGTCACGTCATATCATCCATCATCATCATCAATGCATCATCATCATCACCATCATCATCATCAAGCAGCTAGCCAGCCCAGCGACTAAGCAGCATCCCTCATTACTCATCGCCGCACCATTCGATTTATCATCATCATCGTCCACCATCTCATCGTCACCATTCATCATCGTCACCATTATCATCGTCGTAGCATCTAGCATCCTCATCCTCGATCTATCAGCATCTCATCATCTCATCGATATCATTATCAAGACGAACGACTATTAACGAAGAGCGTTGCGCAATCGATTGTCGGCGGCGATAATGAGGTGGCGACGCGCATAGAATTTCATTTTCTGAGAAGCAGCCGGCCAGCAGAGTGATGTTGATTTATCACGGCTCGTTGCGTGCGTAGTGTGGCTGTGGTTGTCGACTGCCATAGCTACCGCCGTAAGCTTCTTCACTCATCAGGCGTAAAGGCTGCAAGGTTTAGCTTGAGCCGAGAAATAATCAGCGTCATCGTCGCGTCGTCGTTCTCTTTTATTGTTGTCGTCAGCTCGACGTCGCGTCGGAGCGATTTCTTGTTCCGGTTTGACGTTCGTCACTTGTTATCATGCCTTCGTCGTCCATCAGCATGCCCTACTATAGACGCTGCCATGGTGTGAGTTGTGTGAGGCTCACGGTATATCCTACAAGATTACAGGAGCAGTAGATCAAGAGCTCGATCCAGCGCTAGCCTGGTCGTAGAGAGCGCAAGACACAAACGAACATAACACAAACTAGCTTAAGTAAACACCACACGCACGATTACACGAATACGCGCGCAAACACAAATACAGGCGCAGACGAGCGAATCGGCCGTAGTTTGCGGAACGTGCCGTATCTGCTACAGGTTCAACCCGCGCGTTCTAACGCAAACACGCGAGCTAAACGCACGTGTAAGTGAACGGAAATACGAATGCTATATTCATCTCCGATAACGTCTGCCATAGCAGCAGCAGCAACAGCAGTAGTAACAGTTGCTGTAGCAGTAGGTACAGTACACAGTAAGCTGTAGGCAGTAGTAGTAGTAGTAGTAGTAGTAGTTAGTAGTAGTAGTGGTAGTAGCAGCAGCGCGTAGTAACAGTAACTGGCTAGCAAGCTAGCAGTAAACTGTAGCAGTACAGTAGCAGTAGCAGTAGCGTAGCAGGTCGCCAGCAGCCAGCGTAACTTAGCAGCAGCAGTAGCTGTAGCAGTCGCTGTAGCCAGTAGCAGTAGCTCGTAGCAGTAGCTGTAGCGTAGCAGTAGCAGTGCAGTGAGCAAGTGCAATAGCAATTAGCAATAGCAATAGCAGTTACAGGGTAAGCAGTAACAGCTAACAGTAGCAGTAGCAGTAGCGAGATAGCTGTAGCTGTAGCTGTAGCTGTGCTTGTAACAGTAACAGTACAGTAAACAGTAACGAGTAACGGCTACGAGTACGTAACAGTAACAGCTAACAGTACAGGTAACAGTAACAGTAACAGAGTACAGTAACAGTAAGCGCCGTACCAGTAACAGTAACAGTAACAGTAACAGTAACTCAGTAACAGTAGGGGTAGCGGAGTGAGCAGTAGCTGTAGCAGTAGCAGTAGCAGCTAGCCGAGTGTAGCGAGTGCAAGTAGCAGTAGCAGATTAGCCAGTGTAGCTAGTAACGTGAGCTAACGAGAACAGTAACAGTAGCAGTGCAGTACGCAGTAGCGAGTAGCGGTCGCAGCAGCAGATACACAGTAGCGCGCACCACCACCAACCATCACCGTCACACCACCACCACCATCACCACACCCATCACCACCACCATGCACCATCATCGATCACACCACCAACCACACCACCACATCGCATTCAGTGCCCTCATGTACACAGCCGAGCAGCAGTGAGCGCAGCAGCAGCAGCAGGCAGCAAGCAGCATGCACATCGTTGACAGGTTTTGGCTCGCTTGTGCCGGGATTCCATCAATGACAGTTTAAGCCGAGCTTCAGCGGGGAGACGTTCCTCATTACAAGCGCTCTTTAACTAGCCAGCTTTTTACGTCCCCGTCTCCATTCTGCGCCCGCCGCGGTAAAGCATGTGGTGTTTGTGGCATACTTAGACTGCGATGATTTTTGTCCTGGATTGTTAATCCATTATTCAAGATATCCGTTCCTATAAATCTATTCTTTTGTCTCCCTGTTGCTTTTCTTTTTCTCTCTTCCCTCGCTCGCTCTATTTCTTCTCGTTCTCTCTCTCTCTCTCTCATCCCTCTGCTCTCTCTCTTTCCTCTTTATCTCTTTAATCTCTCTCCGGCGGCCTTTTTCTTCTTTCGCTCTTTCTCTCTCTCTCCCTCTCTCTCTTCTCTCCGTCACTCGCTTTCTCCCTACTCTCTTTTTTTCTCTCTCTCTATCTATATACATGTGTGTGTGTGTCTGCGCGCGTGCGTGCGTGCGTGCGTGCGTGCGTGCGTGCGTGCGTGCGTACGTGCGTGCGTGTGTGTGTTGCTACTGCTGCTGCTACTGCTGCTGCTGCTGATGATGATGAGGATGATGATGATGATGATGATGATGATGATGATACTGCAGATCAGGGTGGGTTGTCAGGCAGCATCCGTTGCTAATGGCCGCGTCTATCTTAATGCTCGCAGATGCTTTCAGTCGCTATACCCGCCAATTAAACATTGAAAGCGCGCGGAAAATTTTCAGCGAATTTTTATATTTCTTCTTTTTTTTGCTCCATCGACGGATAATGCATGTAGACAAAAATGATCATATGCGGCGATGTTCATGATTCACGTTAATACGTGAAACCGCTGTTGATGGTATTAAACACTTAGTGTAGGCCTACGTACGTGCGCGCGTGCACGCACGCAGGTAGTGGCAGCTTGCTATGGTACGTGGGGCGCAGACACGGTATCCTGCACGCGTGCGTGTACGTGCACGCGAGCACGCAGGTAGTGACAGCTTGCTATGTTACGTGGCGCGCACATGAAGTACCGTGCGCGCGTGCGTGTATAAAAAAAGGGTGCACGTGTATATGTGTGCGTGTGTGGGGTGTGTGCTTGCGTGCATGCGCGCGCGCAGGTGTGTATGTGTGTAGTGTGTACACAGTTATCGAGTAACACGCTGTTAAACAGGCTTACCTATATTACACCTGCCGAGCTATCCAGTATCAATAGCCGTTCAATCACTGCTCAGTTGCGTCAACGCGCAGCTGCGTCCTCACTGCCTTGCTGCGTCGCTGTGTAACCCCAAACGCAGCTCTGCCGCGTCACTCTGTAGATGCGTCACTGCCTTCCTGCGTCGCAGTGTTTATCCGTCACTGCCTTGCTGCGTCACTGCGTTGCTCCGTCACTGCTTCTCTGCGTCGCCGTATGTCTACCGTCACCGCAGCGCGTGTGTCACCGTCTATCTCCGTGCCTCTCTCACGTGCGTCCTGACTGCTGCTGCTGCTACTGCTGCCGCTGCTACTGCTGCCGATGATGATGCCGATGGTGATGCTGATGGTGATGATGGTGATGATGGTGATGGCATGCGCTTCTGTTTACTAACATCGCGTGATGTCGCTTCATGCGCCGCGCGCGCGCTGTCCCCGTCAGTGGTGACGTCACGCTCTGATCTATATACAAATATATATGTGTGTATGTATAGAGAG
>NW_014577833.1:97452-104943 GCF_000485595.1 Priapulus caudatus
GGAAGGATAGGTGACGATGATGGGAGGAGAAGAAGATAGAAGACCAGAAAGAAGAAGAAGATGATGAGGGGAGGAAACAGGAAGAGATGGGGCAGGAGGTGGGAAGCAGGAGGAAGGAGACAGAAGTAAGAAGAAGAAGAAGAAGAAGAAGAAGAAGAAGAAGAAGAAGAAGAAGAAGAAGAAGAAGAAGATGAGGGGAGGAACAGGAAGAGATGGGTGACGAGGAGGTGGGGAAGAGGAGGAGGAGGAAGAGGAAGAAGAAGAAGAAGATGAGGGGAGGAAATCAGGAAGAGCGATGGGGTGATCGTAGGAGGTGGGGGGAATGAAGGAAGGGAGGAGATGATAGAATGCAAGAAGAAGTAAGAAGATTGAGGGGCGAGGAACAGGAAGAGATGGGTGACGAGGAGGTGGGGAAAGAGGAGGGAGGAGGAGGAACGAAGACAGAAGGAATGAAGAAGAAGTACGAAGAAAGAAGAAGAAGAAGAAGAAGAAGAAGAAGAAGAAGATGAGGGGAGGAACAGGAAGAGATAGGTGACGAGGAGGTGGGGGAAGAGGAGGAGGAGGAAGAAGAAGAAGAAGAAGAAGAAGAAGAAGAAGAAGATAGGTAGAAGAAGAAGAAGATAGGAAGAAGAAAAGATAGAAGATAGAATGAATGAAGCCAGATAGAGAAGAAGAATATTAGATAATGAGAAGACGAGGAACGAGGAAGACGTAACGGGGGTACGAAAAAAAGAAGGAGGAGGACGAGAAGATGATGATAAGGAGAATGCAGGAGGAGGCGGTGGCGGTGACGTGACGGCTCACGCATGCGCGGGCCCCTCCGCCGACCTTCGGGCCGAAGTTTACCAAGACGCGAACTGAATTTCATCCGTCAACACGCCGCCGCGTACACATTACACCCGCGGTGACCCCCGCTCTCACGAGGCCGACCACACGTCGGAGCGCAGGCTGCCCTACCTCCGCCCGTGGCAGCCTCCCCCCCCCCGGCCGCCCCGTCAAGCATTCTGCCGCGTATACGCTCATAAATTACCCCGCGCCCCCGACCACCCCCGGGCGCGAGGTCTCCCCTCCTATTTGCCCGTCACTTTAACGAGGTCGGTGTTTACGACAGATGAGCCGGCAGCGCGGCCGGGGAGATCGGGCGGAAACTTATTAGGCGGCACGGTGGGATTGTTTGGCGGAGGGAAAGAGTAAGGAACACTGGCCGGGGTGTGGTGTGTGATACCGGAAGAGTGGGCACGGCGCGGCTAAAGAGGACGGGTGGAGAGCGATAGGGAGGGAGAGAGAGGGCGGGGAAGAGAGAGCCGAGAGAGAGCAGAGAGAGCGAGAGATGGCAGAAGAGAGAAAGAGAGAGGGAGAGAGAGAGGAGGGGAGGAGAAGGGGCGGGGAAGAGAGAGGGCGGGAGGAGAGACAGATGAAAGGCGAGAGGAGGGGCAGAGAGGGGGGAGAGAGAGGAGGGAGAGGCAGAGAGGAGGGCGGGAGAGGGCAGAGAGGGAAGAGAGAGCGGCAGAGGCAAGAGCGGGAGGGCGGAGCGGAGACAGAAAGAGAGGGAAGCGGGAGCGAGAGAGAAAGAGAGGGCGAAGAGAGAGAGAGTAGAGAAGAGAGAGAGAAGAGCCAGGCGAGCGAAAGACGCTTTTCTCCGCTTTCCTGCCCTGTCCCCCCTTTGAACCGTCGCCTCTGGGCTGTCAGCTGCCTCCTCCTTCCCCTGCCCCGTGCGCTCCACGCCCGCTGCTCCTCCTCGCCTGCAAGCCTCTCCTTGTGTCCCTCGGCCCCTTTCCCCTTGCTAAGCAGTGGCCCTGCTTTTACTCCTGCGGCCTTCCCCTGCTTCTACCTATCCCCCTTCCCGCTGCTCGGACTACTCCTATCCGCCCTCTCCTGCTCGATTACTCTTATCCCAGTTCCCTTTGCTCCTACTCTAATCGCCCCTTCCCACTGCTCCTACTCTATCCCCTTTCCCTTGCTCCCTACTTCTATCCCGCTTCCGCTTACTCCTACTCTATCCCCTCACCTGCTCCTACTCTATCCCCTTCCCGCTGCTCAATACTTTATCCCCTCCCTTGCTTGCTACTTTATCCCCCTTCTTGCTCCTCCTCTAGCCCCCTTCCCCTGCTCCTACTCTACCCCCTTCCCCTGCTCGCCTACTCTATCCCTTCCTCTGCTCCTACTCCTATCCCCTTCCCTTGCTCCTACCTGCTATCCCTTCCCTTGCTCCTACTCGACCGCCCTTCCCTTACTCCCACCTACTTCTATCCCCTCCCTTGCTCCTACTCTATCCCATTCCCAGGCTGCTCCTACTCTATCCCCTTCCTTGTCCCTACTCTTACCCCTTCCCCTGCCTACTCTATCCCCTTCCCGCCTGCTCCTACTCTAGCTCCCCTTCCCTGCTCCTACTCTAGTCGCCCTTCCGCTCTGCTCCTACTCCTATGCCCGCTTCCATTATCTCCTACTCCTATCCCCTTCCTTTACTCCTATCCTATCCCCTTCCGTTGGCTCCTAATCTGTTCCTCTGCCGCTTACTCCTACTCTATCCCCCTTCCCCTGCTCCTACTCTACGCCCCGCTTCCCCTGCTCTTCCTCCTATCCCCTCCTTCCCTTCCTACCTATGCCCCTTCCCTTGCTGCCGAACTCTATGTGCCCTTCCCCTGCTCCTACTTTATCGCCCTCCCTTGCCTCCTACTCTATCCCCTTGCCCCTGCTCCCTACTCTAATCCCCCCTTCCCCTGCTCGCTACTTCTATCCTCTTCCCCTTACTCGTAACTCTATCCCCTTCCCCTGCCCCATACTCTGGCTATGCCCCTTCCCCTGCTCGCGCCTCTCTCATCCGCCTTCCCTTTGCTCCTACTCTGCCTCCTTCCCTTGCTCCTACCTCTGCTGTCCCTTGCCCATCCGTCTGGGCAGGTCGATATAGGTTGTCTCACCATGTGCCGTTTTAATTTAAGTAAGTGCACGCATAATCTTTTGTGGGCAAAACTCGCACAATTGCACGAGCGAGCGCACTGCAAGAGCTCGCCAACAGCACACGCACTGTCGTAACGACCCGACAAGCACGCAACAGCGCGCGACCGGGCACACACAGATCACGCACGCACAAAGGCACACAACAAACAGCGCACAGCACGCCAACGCACACATAAACTACAATAGCTGGACACCGCACTAGCACGCACGAAACGGCACACACACAACACACACACACCACACACCACACACACCACACACACCACAACACACACAGCACTCACGCCGTACCACCACGCCACATGTACACATGCACAACACCCATACGACAGCGCACGCAGCGCACAGCCATGCACACGCACAGATCACGCACGTATGCACACATACACGCGAATACGTATACACTACGAGATTGACTTGGGTACACACTACACACACAGGTTTTAAGGTGTCACCAATGCCACACACGACGCACGGCCACGCACGCACGCAGCGCACACAGTTTGGGGGGCGGGTTCGTGTTGTGCGCTAGTGCACACGACAGCTGTATCGATGTGCGGTGGCGTGCCGCGGACGCCTCAGTCGTGCAGGTCCTAACACAATGAACACACATGTCCATACACACGGTATAACGTTACGCCACACGGTGCCGGCGTGCACACACATTCATCACATACACACATACGTGGCGTACACAGTATCGATCAGTCTACTCTGTCACTCACAAACTTGCACTAGGCTGCTGGGTGGCTCATAGGCTGATACGAGGTAGTTAACGAGTTTTGGACCAAGGAGCGAGCCGGGCGAAGAAAGGCTGCTGGACACGCGTGGCGACGCACAGGTTAAGCTGAGGACCGAACGCCACGCCACGCATCGCACCGCTCGCAAAGGCCACTCCGCGCGCGTCGCGCGATATATATATATATTATATATATATATATTAAAGAGCTCATAGAGAGCTCTCCTATTATGAGCTCTTGATATATATATATATATAATACGTTCTTCAGGCTAACGTCAAGTTTCTCAGAACTCTAGGCAGGTAATGTATTTTTGGCGTTTTTATTGGGGCTGAGTGGAGGAGCGCAGGTGGTACTCGTGGGGCATATTTATAACAGGGCAAAGGCGTAAACATTCGTTTTCGTTTTAACCACACGGTCCCACGCACGCCACTGCTACTCACGGGCACGCACAGCACGCGCGTCGACGATGGTCAGAAAAGCACTTCGTAATAACCCAATTAAACTGAACCAATACAAAAATATATGCGCAGCGCAAAAAACATGCGATCTAATGCCTGCCAACGACCCCACTCGAACATATCTCCACTATGCCGATCGCTCACGTCGGCCAAAATTAACCCTCCCCTTTTTTCACCCCACGAAACTAATAACTAGGCTGATGCGGCAAATTGGCCGTCATCAAAAAAGCTGAAATCGTAAGTATTGCAGGGATATCTATATATATATATATAAGTATATATACGGCTATAGCCATATATCTAATAATAAATACATATATACATATTATATATATATAATAAATAATATATATATATATATTATATAAATAATATATTATATATATATATATATTATATATCATATATTTACGGAGCCATCAGCGTGATTGATCAGCACGGGTGACGTCATAGAACCATGGCGCACTGCCTGCTTCGTTCGTATATCGAGAGTATAAAACACACGAACATTGTGGCTCAGTCACTCTTACTTGCGTGTCTACATTATTGGCATTACTCTCAATTATTTATTATTATTATTTTATTATTTTATTATATATACATATTATTTCTGTTGTACGCGTTTGTCAGAACGACCCTTTGTGACCTGGCCCACATCGAGTGGAGCTAAGTTTATCAGCGCCCCTCACCCTCACAGCCGGCGTTTCCGGCCGGATGTTCGTCAAGCAGATCATGTGCGCCACGTGCGTGCGTGTGCGTGCTGCGTGTGTGTGAGTGTGTGCCTGCGTGCGTGCGCGTGCCAATGTGGGCGTGTGTGCGTGCGTGTGCCGTGCGGATAACCGCTGGCTTGCCAGACTGCTAGCCTTGACTAATACGGTCTCCGTAAGTAACCTCCCCCGCGCTGCTGTTATTGCACGTCCGCACGTAAACATCCATTAGGGCCGACGCCCGGCAATTAAGCAATCCGGCGTAATCGCTCCTCCATTCCCACACCGAACACTCCCGCTGCATCTAATCCCGCCCTCCGTGCAACCCCTCGCCACCCGCGCGAGCGAAAAGGCGGCGGCCATGCTCCGCATACGCGGTTGAACGACATCGCTCGGCGATCGCCGCAATTGGGTTCGAAATTATTTTCGACGATTCCTACGTAGTTTTCCTTGTTAAAAATCAACGGCGACGGCGGCTGGCTACTGCCTTACCTTTCGCTCTTTCCGCGAAAGTGCCGGAGAACCGACTTTAACCGGTGTTTAATCATCGTCGTCGCGCAGTTTGGTTTCGTCCGAGATTTTGGGGCGACAGAGGATCGTGGAAAACGGTATGACCGCATGCGGCAGCCACTACCATCCCCCCCGCCCGCCGCCCGCACCCACCCGCCGCCCCACACACACCACCCCCCAGCGCCCCCACACCGCAAGTGCCAAGCGCGTGAGGGCGGGAGGGAGGGAGGGAGGGAGAGAGAGCGAAGGGGAGAAGGGAGAGAGAGAGAGATGAGGAAGGGAGGAAGGGCAGGGGCAGAGAGAGAAAGGGAGGGAGGGGAGAATGGGGAGACGAGACGAGAGAGAGCGAGGGCTCTCTCTCTACTCTCTACTCCTCCACACGCACAACTACTCTCTCATCCTCTCTCCGTCCCCCCCTCTCTCTCCTATTCCGCTCTCAATCCCCTCTCCGCTTCCCCCTCCCTCTCATTACTCTCTCCCCCTCTCTCGCTTCCCCCGCACCTCTCTCTACTCTCTCTCTTGCTCTCCTCCCCCACTCGATATATCCCTGCAATATACGATTTCAGCTTTTTGATGACGGCAATTTGCCGCAGTCAGCCTAGTTATTAGTTTCGTGGGTGAAAAAATGGAGGGGAAATTTGCGAGTGAGCGATCGCATAGTGGGATATGTCGAGTGGGTCGTTGGCTAGCATTAGATCGATGTTTTTGCCGTGCCGCATATATTTTTGTATTGGTTCAGTTTAATGGTTATTACGAAGTGCATTTTCTGACATCGTCACGCGCGTGCGTGCGTGCGTGAGTGCGTGCGTGCGTGCGTGTGTAAACGAAAACGAATGTTTACGCTTTGCCCTGTATAAATATGCACATTACCACCTCCTCCTCCACTCAGTACATTATGCTAGAGTTCTGAGAAATGAGTTAGCTAAGAATATTATATATATATATATATATCAAGAGCTCATAATAGAGAGCTCTCTTATGAGCTCTTTATATATATATATATATATATATATATGCGCGAGCGCGCGGATGCCTTTGCGAGCGTGCGTGCGTGCGTGCGTTCGGGTCCTCAGCTTAACCTGTGAGTGCACGCGTGTCCAGCAGCTTTCTCGCCCGGCTCGCTCCTTGTCAAACTCTTAACTACCTGTATCAGCTATGAGCCACCAGCCAGCCCTAGTGCAAGTTGGGGTGACAGAGTAGACTGATCATACTGTGTACGCACGTATGTGTGTATGTGATGTGTGTGTGCACGGGCACCGTGTGCGTAACGTTATACCGTGTGTATGTACATGTGTGTATGTGTATGTGTGCACTAGCGACACACGAAACCCGCCCCACCTAAACGTGTGTGCGTGCGTGCGTGCGTGCGTGCGTGTGTGTGTGTGTGCGTGCGTGCGTGCGTGCGTGTTTGTGTGTGTGTGCGTGCGTGCGTGTGTGCGTGCGCGCGTGCGTGCGTGCGTACCGACAGTGCGTGTGCTGTTGGCGAGCTCTTGCGTGCGCTCGCTCGTGCATTGTGCGAGTTTTGCACAAAAGATTATGGTGCACTTACTTAAATTAAAACGCACATGTGACAACCTATATCGACCCTGCAGACGAGGGCAGGGACACAGAGTAGGAGCAAGGGAAGGAGGCAGAGTAGGAGCAAGGGAAGGGGATAGAGTAGGATCAGGGAAAGGGGATAGAGTATGGGCAGGGGAAGGGGATAGAGTAGGAGTAAGGGAAGAGGATAGAGTAGGAGCAGAGGGGAAGGGGATAGAGTAGGAGTAAGGGAAGGGGATAGAGTAGGAGCAGGGGAAGGGGATAGAGTAGGAGCAGGGGAAGGGGATAGAGTAGGAGCAGGGGAAGGGGATAGAGTAGGAGCAGGGGAAGGGGATAGAGTAGAAGCAGGGGAAGGCGCAGGAGTAAAGCAGGGGCACTGCTCAAAAGGAAAGGGCAGGGACACAAGAGAAGGTGAAGGGAAGGAGCAGGGGAGGAGCACGAGCAGGGGAAGAGGAAGCAGTACAGCAGGGGCACGGTTCAAAGGGGAAGGGCAGAGAAAGGGAAAAGGTCTTTCGCTCGCCTGCTCTCTCTCTCTCTCTCTCTCTCTCTCGCCCTCTCTTTCTCTCTCGCTCGTTC